>NC_061493.1:12665938-12965938 GCF_022539355.2 Hippoglossus stenolepis
AGAAACACTTGAAGAACACACACATACACACCGAGATGATAACACACCCGCTGTTATCATCAGAGTGCATGATGGTTACAGGATGAGCACAAACATATTTGCTCATCTCATTCATCTTGTGCAGTCCTATCTTTCCGGCCCGGCTCCGCAGACACACACATATCTGCCTATCCAGGGAACAGATGCAAGAGATCTGTTGAGCTTTGCTGTGCTATTATCTCTCGTTCTCCTTCCTGCTCCCCTCCTGCACACATCCTGGATTTATTCTCTCCTCATGCTTGGATCTTTTTCTCCGTTATTCCCTCGCTTTTAGGTCCCAGTCTGTTATCTACTCCTCGTTACTCTACCATTCTCTCCATCCATTTTGGACAGGTCATTACATGAACTCCTCTTCTCTCCTCTCCTCAAGTCGTTTTCCTAAAGTATTCCCTCCTGTCCATCATCTCTCCATTGGTTTTGTTGCCTCTTTTGTAATCCTCCTTTCATTATTGTTCCGTTTTTTTCTCCTACACTGCGCCGTTTCCCTCCTCCCCCCCCCCCCTTCTTTCCTCCTATTCTGTTGGTCTTATTTTGTTCTTGGAAATCCAGTCAGCCTGGCCCATCTGCATGATTATGCACAGCACCGCCGATTGGTTCCAGAGAAATCTTTCTCGTGGAACATGATGTCCTGAATTGAAATAGCGCACAGAGTAAAGAAATAACTCTTCCTACTTTACTATAACACTTCCTCTCCAATTTCAGAGTTGCAAACTGTATATTCACTCATTTCAAGTCTGGTCAGACTCCCAATTCAGTCCTTAAGTGATTATATTATTATTTTCCCCATATTATGGAACCCAGTAATTGACAACTCTGTCCTTTTATTTTAAGGCTTTGGGGATCAACTTCCTCATTATATCAGATAGGATTTGACAAGGTAATATGATGTATCTGCTATCAGGTGACAATTTCATTAACTAGTTTATTTTTTCCTGATACCTGGGTTATCACAGCCTAAAGTCTGGGAGACTACAGAACCGTCTTCTTCATATAAAATTGATTGAGCTGCTTTCTTTAATATTTAAAAAAATCTATCTCGTCGTTCATTAATCTTTGATGCTGGTGAAGGTGATAAAGGTGACACACGGTCTGAAGTTGAAATGGAATTGAAGAGTTGTGTGAGGATAAGTTTTTGTTTGTGATACTTTTAGATTGCTTTAAAAAATATCTGTGTCTGTCCTATGAAAGCTAGGGTTGGTAATTCTGGAAAAGCTGAGAGCAGGCTTATGTATATTTGCTGTTATACTGAGTAATAGGTAAAAACAAGTGGATTACTTGTCCTCAAACCGTGGCTGTATGAACATGACTTGCTCTCTACCTGAACACAACTCTCCGTTGAAACAATTTGCTTGAGATATGAGCTCTAATAATCCCTATTCAAATTAGAACAAAAATGTCAAAGTGAAGTTTCACCCCTAACTCCTAAGTGAACTGCAAAAATCCAAAATCCAAAATTATATTTATTCTATTACAAACAAAACACTCTAGTCCAGATGATGCCTAAATTATTAAGGTTTATGTCAAAGTCAGCAAACCCCAAAAGACGTGATGTACTGTATGTATTATGTGAACGCTCTGTAGAACAACATCCACACTCACTACTGTAACTATCCAAAGTTAAACCCAGGTAAAGACAACAATGTTAGCACAGTTGAAGACTGATGAAATGCTGAGATTTAAAACCTCTGCGTGCAGCTTCAAGAAGCACCTTTTAGAAGACAGAGCAGTCAGGAGCAGACAGAGCATCCTGAGCGCAGCAGGGACTGAATACAGATAAATAGTTATTTTTACGTGCAAGGCTGTAACAGCGAGTTTCTGTACGTGCCCAAGGCAAAAACAGAACGTTCCGATTACGAGCATATAGCGTGTGCACCCTCAGCTGCACATAGTCACACATGATCCAGGAAAAAGCTTCATATTAAAGTCTCACACACACACACACACACTAAACACAGACATACATCGCCCTAATTCCGCCTCACGTCTGCCACGTGAAGTAATTGGTCTGACTCAGAGAGCAGCGTCCTTGGGTTGCAGATTGCTGGCTTATCTGTTCCTGATGAAAGATTCTGCTGCATAGACTCACAAATAGGACCGACTTTTCTACATACACAGAGAGGAACACGTGTGCACAAAACTAAAACAAAGTTGTCCATGTACATACATTTTAAAGCCCTTTTACTTCTTTTATTTTGGTGAATATTCGTATTTGTCTGTTTTCAAGATTGCCCAGTCAGGCGTACCTCGGATTGTCTGTTTGATGTCCAACACTCTGCAAGATTAAAAACAATCAACAACAATAACAGCAGCAGCCACAACAACAGCTCCAGCATATGGCTATTAAACCTAAAAGGCGTCCATGCATCAAAAGGGAAACTAGATTTCTATCATTATTATCAACACTATGTGGCTGCTTCAGGGGCTCATTTGAACAAATATCATTTTTTCCCGAAGACAACAGATTGGGCCATGTGATGGGTTGAGATTGGAACGAGCAAATATGCTAATGGTGTGACAGAAAAGCAATGCAGCTCCATTCACAGCTACACAAACATAGAAGGTAGAAAATAAGTACCGCTAATGGTTTGCAATGTTGCAGAACAAAACAAAGATAAGGTTGAGTCCAAGTCTGAGAAAACTGTCAAGTCAGTCGACACCCACTGTGTCATGTTCAGCAAATTGTCTTGGTAATATAGAGCTCGGCAAATGCAAGAGATTAAAGTGTCCCATTCTGACTGTATCTGAGGGCAGGTCTCTCCTCTGCCGAACAATGCAGCCTCTTATAATTTATGAGTCTGGGATTGTGCTGCGTGTGTTTCGGTGCCCTTTTAATGTAATAGTAAACCTCTTGGGTTCCTAGCCTGTAGTCTAGACCAAACTCTAACCTAATCCTGGCTACCCATTCTACATGTCGGCATTGGAAACAGTACTCTTGTCAATATAGAAAGCAAACTAATCCAATTCAAACAGGGGAGTAAAGATTCAGTCGAAGGTGACATCTACACTTCTACGTTTTAGTTTGAAAACTAGGGGTGGGATTCTCTAGGCACCTCACGATTCGATTCTGATTCAGAGCTGCGATTCAATGATAAAACGATTATCGATGCATCTCGATGCATCAAATAATTTTTTTCACTGTGTGACTGCTAGAGCTCTACATCTTTACTAGCCTCATGATTTGTGCTTTAAAAATGTATGTTAGACTTTTAATGATATTAGAAATGTGCTGTCATTTACAAAACAAGGTTTTCAATTCAGAAATCTGACTACAACAATCAGTCTATAACTGTGGTCAGTGCTCCCCACATTAGACTTGTGTGATGCATCTTTAGCCTTTACTGTATGATAGTGGCCCTGTCTGGCCCCCTTATAGCATCGCCATTACTCTGCTGGTCAGCAAGAGATTCTGCTCCTCTGCTCTTTTTTAATCACTCATACTTAAAGCTGATCTTTATAAAAACCTGCTGAATTCATATTTATGTTCTTCGGTAAACAGGACGTCAATTCTTCTGCAACCATGAAATTAAAAAAAACATCTGACACAGGAAAAGAAGACCAGAACTTTAATGCGGTTCTGTCCTGATCCTGACGCAGCGGTGGTTATAATTATACAGCGGTGTGGCATTGCTTAATAAATGAATGTGGAGGAGAACATGAATTGATTATGTTCTGTCTCTGCAGCGATGCGGAGTCGTCCACGACCTCATCGCAATGTATCTAAGAATCTACAAATTTCTCCACCTCCAATGCAAAGCATCAACTCTGCTACGGGTTCCCCTGTTAACCACACTACTCCGGAATTTCAGAGCCCCTAAAACAGAGAAGTTAAGAAACACTGCCTGCCTTGTTTTAAAACTCCAGGGTAGTGTTTTAGTCTGAACGGGCAGAAACAAGAATGTTTGAAAATAATGACAGACATCACGACTGCTTGCTGATTGGTTCTTTTTCATCACAATGTGGCCTTCACTGATCCAGGCTCCTATCATATGACCCCCTTCCTGAATAAAACAACTGGCATTTGCCTCGGCTACCAGTGTAGAACGCAACTCAGATTATTTTTTTTAAGTGTTGCTGATAATTCTGTCTTTGCTAACAGCTGTTGCGCAGTTAAATTCGGCTTTTTACAATGAAACAGCTGCTGACATGCGTAGGAGACGCAGATATGATGTGAGCAATACCTGTGTACACCAGTACACACATGCCTTCGCGTTAACACCAGCACATGCATCTGCTGTGTGCCTTAGCGGTCACATGATATGCGTTTTCAGGTGCGTTAGTATGGACTGGGAATAGAGCTGATACAGAGCCAAGTTGCTTCTGTGGACAGAGATCATTTTCGTTTGAGAACCCTGGATGTAGCTTGAAATACCAATGTTCAGACTAATAGAGGTATTCATAATGATAGCAACCACAACCACCTCCGCAGTGTTTCCTGCAGGATATACTATCCCTTATTGTGCCCTTTATAGAAGCCCACATCTCCCTGGTGTAATAAGTGACATGCCAGAGTTCAGCCCTTGAGTTATGATTATTGTGACCGCAGGGGAGTACAGGGTGTAGGATTTGGGGTGCAAGGCATGTCTCATTCACCCTTCAGCTGTCACAGATCCCCCTCCTGTGACCAGGCCTCTGCTGACTGACAGGTGGAAGTAATGACTTCAGTTCAGAGGTCATGAGTCAACATAAACACACAGGCCAAGCACAGCTGCATGCAACCTTTGATATACAGACCTCGCCTCCCACAGGACTCCTGTCAGTTAGTGAAAACTCTGCAGATGTCGTGCCTGCGCCTGCGAACCAAAGAATTAAGAAGAACAGATTTTCTCTCCTGAAAAACTATTCATTTTTCTTTAATGCAAGATTTATTCACTGCCTTTGATGAGTGCAAAATCATTTTCATTCCCCTTATTTAAAAAAAAGAAAAGATATTTTCAAAGACTTGCACATGATGAATTAGAATTTTCTCATGCCATATATCAACTTGCATGTGCTGTTCACCTGCGCAGCGCCACAGGAGAACAGAGCGGGACTCTTGGTAACAAGATGGCGGAAGGACGTGTTGCTGGGAGCGGTGCTCATTATGGCACAGTGCATTCCAGAGAGGGAGAGATCAGCCTGGAGGCCCTCTGCAGCTGACAGCAGCTGCAATTCCCAGCCTTATGAGGGTAGTGTTGGTGGTAGTGGTGGAGACGGTAAGTGGAGAGGACAGTAGAAAGGAAGGCAGAGTTGGGAATCGGATGGAGACGTCCGGAGGGACTGGGTTATCATTTGGAATTCCTCCTCTCCTTTCATCACTTTAGATAATGCCTCACATGTGGGTGTAGGGGGAATCGGGTGGTATCAAGAGGACGGGCTGTGTGTTGGGAAGAGGAGGGAACTTGTTCTAGGTATAGACACAATTTCTGAATTGTATTGAAGTTTGGAAGGCACCATCCCCCTTCTCGCTGTCTGCGCTTGTTCCTCCAGCCTTTTTGATCTTTGCCTTGTGACAAACACTTGTACCACGAGGATCTGGTTTGGGACCAATTAAAGCCTTCACTCTTGATGACGGAACCTGTGAATGCACACAAGGACGAGAATAAAAATGTAGAATAATGGATAAAGATGGGAATACGACGTTCATTTGAAACAACATATTACAATTTTCATGCAGTTTGATTAATTGTAACAACTTATATACCATATTTCAACAGCTTTATACTGCTAACCCTGCATGGAAGTGATGATAGCACTCATTTTTGTAGGGCCTGGCTCAGGTTAAACTCTTTGAAAAACAAATGCATACGGAAGAGTATAAGCTTCTTTTACTATCTACTTTGAAAGTCATAACTGAAAAATAACATAGATAAATATATGAAGAATACACAAACCACACCTCGAAACTGAAGTCTTGCATACGGTACATGACTCGATATTACTTGTTGGACGTTCCAGAGTGAGATTTAGCTCTAGCTTACGCTTCACTACGGGAAAAATCACTCTCTTAAAACAGTACTTGGCACTGGCAGTATAGCGCAACTGCTGTTTTGGAGCGGTGAAAAAGTGATTTCATGGAAAAATAAATACAGTTTTATCCGAGTGAAACTAAATGACTAAAAACTGCATTAAAGACGTGGTATCAGGTTAGTAAAGCTCCCTTATTTGCCAATGCCCCACAAGGCATTTTCGGCAGTAATCGGAGGATGATTTCCGATGCTGTCACTGGAACATCTCTACTAAGAGGGTATGGTTTTTACGTGAGAATTAGTGGGTAAAATACTGGACAAGAGCACCAGCATTATGGCAATAGATCAATTTTCCGCTTCAATTTCTACCACCCATCCATTTCTACTTTTCCGTCACTGTAATCCATCCTGTTTCTTTGGCATAAGTCTATAGGAAGGTGAAAGGCCTCTGTGAGCATGTCAGAGGGAGCAACCGAGACAGGACATTCAGATGGCTGCCTGTCTATAGCAATTACATGAACCAAGACTGTGTGTCTGCTTTGGCTGTTAGCGTGCGCTGAGGCTGTTGTGTCCCTCTCCACTGTCTTTAACAACCGATCGACTCTCCCCTGAGAACCACTTACTCTGTCCTCCAGCCTCTTGAGTTGCAGCTCACCCACACAACCACGCTCCCATCAGAGGAGACGCCATCTGGCCACACAAACACACCCACGCAGGAGCGACCGAAACACACATGGAAGTACTCAAAAAAAATTTGACACGTTTAATTGCTTCCGTGAACATGGCAATGCATTTAGTACTGTATTGACCCTACAAGGTCAAAGACAGCATCTCTGGTTTGTGCTTTCGTGAGATATGAATTATTTTCCATACAACTTCTTCACAATAATCATAGCAAGTAGCAGATTCGAGTGGCATTTGTTAAGGGAAGTGGCTGAAATGACATGTTTTGCAACCACCTCTTTCTTTTCTGTTGGCGGTTAACGCAGTTATGTCGAATGAGGTATCCGCCTGTCGGAGCCATTATTCAACTGTCAGGGGATATTGTTATGATACATTTTTTTCACTGTTATTATCTTCTGCATTATAATACTTTTAATTTATGGTTGAAAGTTGAGGAATTACATGAAATTAGGAGAAAGTGATGGAGAATGACCTGCGTAAAATGTATAACAGCCGAATGTATACCACTGTTAGTGTCCACAACATAGGTAATCTGAAAACCCAAGTTTTTGTTGTGTTGTCAATAAAACCACACTGTCTGACGGGAGCTCTTTTCTTTGACATTTCCACCTGAGAACCTCGGCTGTAGCCCCAATGCCTCTGGTAAGGACATTTCTGTTAAACTGATGCAGTTCTTTCTTTATTGGGTGTTTTTTTTTTTTTAGCCAATCAGAAGAAGGGACTGAAAGTATATATTTTATACGTCCCTTAGTCAGTATGCCCACAACAGTGAGTCATAAAGCTGAATGTGTTGTATATTCCCTTTGGAGCTCTGCAAAAGCCATTTAACAGTGTCACATAAAGTATGACTGTGCAGCGTATCCCCCCTTCACCACGTATAAATACCATAATACAGAGTGAAGTGCATCTATAGAACTTACTGTAGCTCTAAGTGCTATGAGCATCCATTAAGATGTTGGTTAAGAGCAGTAATAGCTGCCATTAGCCAATATTTCACTGCTCTACATAATTCTGTGCAGTGCTCATACTCTGACAAGTCATTGTAAGAGTAGAGAAAAAGTGATGTTCTGTATTTTAAGACAACCTGAGCGTGGTTCAAATGAATCGTCTGTACTGTATCTGCATTGTGTAGGAGGGGTGGAGGTAACTTCTATCGGTCTTCCTTGAAACAAAAGGCTGAAGGGGACCTTGGAGGGAAATTTACATATCTTTAGCCCAACACCCTCATTAGATAGAAGTCAGCATTGTCTGTTATCATCTTCCCTCTTGTGTCACCCTGCGAGGGCAGTCAAGTAAAGGGCATTGCGGAATTTCCCGAGCAAGGAAGACACGGTTTACCGGCTGCACTTACCCAGAGCAAAGACATTAGAGGGTCCTTTAATAATACAACAATGTAGCAGGGTTTTCTTTTCCATTTTGAGCGTCAGATGTGATAAAACACGGTGACACGTCTCTTTACACATCAGGGAAGGAGACGAGGAAAGGGAAAGCTTGTAGCTTCTGGCATGGCACGCTGTGTGCACAGCTATATGGCTTGAAACACAGAGGGATGTCAGCGGTTCACGTGTACTTTGGCAGCCAAGGTTACGAGTTATAAAGTTGATATTGGAGAGAAGGGAGCAATGAGTGGGAAGTGTATGACCTTCATCACTCACTATCCATTCCGTCTCCCCTTCTAGTCTGTCTCCCTCTGTTCTGCAAGCCACGAAGCAAAGGAGCCCTTTTGTGTGAACTCTCTAATTAGGAAGACCTTGATGTGCGGATCTCGTCCATTGTTCCTCTTCATTTTGGTGGGAAAATATTTCATTGATTTTTTTGCAGCAATCGAAGGCGGGCGGAGCTGAAAGGGGCTCTGTGTGGGATTAGGCTCTGCGGGGGGTTTCTGGGATGGGCGGGGAGCTTGTGAGACCGAGCGTTTTTTGTGTATGTTTGTATTTGTGTGTGTGTGTGTGTGTGTGTGTGTGTGTGAGCGAGTAAAAGGGCGGTAATGTCTCTCCGCATAACTCCTAGCCCCCTCGCACCCCGTGAAAGAACCAATTACGACTGTGATCCTCGAGCCATCATAACTCACCTCTACCTCCAGCTCCCATTGTTCAGCCCGTACCTGCTGCACGACTACAGATTGTCTTTCTTCACATACCGTTGTGATAAATGTGGCTCATTTACAAACATCTGGCAAGAACTTTGTTTATGTTCTCCCAAGCACAACTATGATGAAAGATGGCCTTATTCTCATAATCAAACAAAATCAAGCACTTGTCAGATGTTCTCTTGGAAATCTTTTGGATACTAAACTAGAGACCGTCGCCGGTCGACTGCTGTTGTTTGCCCAGTGGAGTTTATACAGCAATCACCCGTTTCTGTCTCTTTCTCCCCCACTCTCTGTTTCCTGTCACTCTAGACTGTCTCTAAATTACGCTTTACCCCTGCAGGTGCCAAAGTCTCTCTGTAATGATTATTCCTACCACACAGAAGATTGCTTTTGGTAATTATATGTATCATAATTAAATTTGATGAACTCCTCCGAGACATTAAATCTCATTTGACCCAGGTGCTGGATTTCTCTTCCTATACACAAAAGGAGAAATGTCTGCTACTAGTAAGAGAGGTACACTTTGAATCTCGCAGCTGACATCTTGATTAAGCAGAGCAGCATTTCCACATTTAGCAAATTCAGTGAGGTCCATCAATAACTTAATTACCGAACAAGTGAAATGCAAATTCTCCGTCATTATGGTGGAATGAACTGAGCGGGATTAGCTGTGTTGTTGCACAAAGGCCGAATTTAGCCTTCGAAGCAAGAAAACGAAGCTGCACAGCGAGAGCACACGTGGCCACATGAGTAGAGTGTTTAAGGAGGCAGACACAGAGTACGGTATTTTACTCATTTACTGTTATTCTTTTTTCATTATCTGCCGCCCTAAGAAGCTGGGCTGTACACACACAAGACCAAGCTTCAAAGATTAGACGTCTTTGATTCAGGTCTCTACCCTCTAGGAGATTCAGCCTCACTCCTTATTTCTATCTGCTCGTATCCCGGTATAAATAGTACCTTGAATTTGGCCTCAGACAGCCTTCTTCATGGGTTAGCAGAGGTAAGGCTCAGATCCTTCACAGTTTGGCAGCCCACGGTGTTTGTTTGGCATATTCCTCAATTTATATTCTGTCATTCTGTTTCAACACAGGGTAATTTATTTTACTTAGAACGATCTAATGCATGTCCATCTATACTGAAAGAAGACACCTCCTCCTTCTGATTCACATGATATCAACCCAATTTAACCTCTATAAGGGATTCTTGACAGGCCTCAGGACCCTGTCACCATTATCAAAAGGAACAAGTGAGCCAACATCTTTTTGAAAGGCTTGTCTCCTATTCCATCCGGTATAGTAAAGTGACAAAATGGAAGATTCACTCTTGGCTTTAGTTGAGTCGCCCCTACAGCTGGGATGCATAATTCCTTGTCGTTGTGGTCTTAGCCTCCCCGTGCACACAGATGTACACACGTACATTTGTTGACAAGCTGACGAAGAAGAAACCAGCAACCTCGAAAAAAACATGTTGACTGACAAGGTGATTTGATTTCTGACAAATATGACGCTATCACAGCAAGCAAGTGGTGGACTTTGTGTATCAAATCACATAGAAGCTTTGGGCTAAACCTCTTTCAAATTGGGTTTACCAGGCTTCTGATTATACATAGTTGAAAACACACTTACACAGCCCAACGTCGAGCAACCAGAACAGCACAAGACATAGCAAACAAGCTAAAGTTATGACCAATAATAACAGCGCTTGGTCAGCATCTGCATCCTTAGGCCTCTTTTAGCTTTTGCCAACAAGTGAAATATGCTCCAATATTCACTCTTGTTTGGTTTTTCTCTGGGCAACTTTGTCTTTCCCTCCTTATTTCTCCCCTTCTGTTTCTTCAGTGGCTCTGCCATGATGTCCACACTGGCTCCATTTCTGGATGTTGGTGTGTGACGTACGTATCCAAAAGCAGGACACAGTGTTTCAGAACAGTACACCAGAGTTACATTGTGCAGTTGCAAGTATCCAGGGGGCGCTGTGGCAATGATAGACATGCCGTTCTCCCTGTTATAAAATGATTTTGAACCTAAAGGTATAAAAACTGCCTAGTGTTGCTTGAAATATTCTACGCAATGGAGCATTTTCCCTCTAATTTGTGAGCGATCTTTATGCCACATTTATAGATGTATAAAAATTATGCACAAAAGAAAAGAACACCTCCGTCTATACAGATCTTGTGAACCATATTCAGACTCGGGTCTCCCGGAGCAGTTTGTGCTGTGGGCTTTTCCTAGGCCTCTAAGATCACTGCGAGTATGCAGTGATGACAGCTTACTGAGGCCCTGCAGCCAGCAAGAGCTGAGATTAGATCTAGGCTTTAGACAATCTCAGAGGAGGAATCACTGGAGATTGACAAGACTCTAGTCATTTTATTTTCTCAGTGTTTTGCAAAATAAATATTAAAAAAACGCTCGCACATGCACACAGGTACGGTGAGGACACACACAGAGAGCGCGGACAAAGATTTGAGAAACACCCTCTCGGGTTTTTATCACTCCTATCTCCCCCTGCCAGGATTCGCTCTATGTCTGTGCCATCGTCTGTGTGCCATGGTTGCAAGTTCATTATTTTTCCTCCACTGTCTTTCACTCAGTATTCCCTCCAAGTTTTCCACTCGCACACTCTGATCTTCAGCACTAGATGTATTGCTTTTTCTCCAACACTTTCCCCCGCACTCTGCAGGAGTTCCCTGCTGTGCACCAATCCCTTCCTCACAGGTGATTGCTCAGGGAATATTGATTAAGGTGAAGATTTGCTGCTGAGAAGTCACTTTTCAAACTTCCTGTGACTTTAATGTGAAATAAAATGAGCGGACTCCTCCGTCAGCGATAAACACCCTGTTACACATGAAGCGTACTTTCAAGAAAATGCTCTCTGCACTCGTCCGTGTCTTCACGTCTTTGGCTTTCTGTCAGTCTCATTTTGTCTGTCACATGCAGTTTCTCTCACTCACAAATCAGCTTTCACTGCCAGTGTAATGTAGAACTCATTGTCAGGAGGGCAACATCCCTCTAATAGCTCTGATTAAAGTGACAAACAGGCCCAATTAAGATAGAGGTGCAGGGAAAGGATACTATAAAGAGCATCGCCATCTCAATGGTCATTACGTCTGTTTAACTATTAGCACAACGCCTCAATTAAACCATCCACATGACCTTGAAGTGTCTCCTGAGCAATAAGGCATCTCCTGTGAAACGTGTTATTGTTTGTCTTAAGCATTTCCCGATATAGACCCAACCATTTAAAAAAAATACATCGATTTGCTCAACATTTTCAAAGGTGACAATAATAATCTCAAGTAATTACTAAGATCTGGTTGCATGGCAACAACGTCAGGGCAAGAGACAGCCAATCAGAGAGCTTGTAAACAGAATCCAGATCGAGATATCCAGATTTATCCAGAAACTGTCTGCAGTGCGTCAATACATATGGAAAAGTTGAACGATGCTGTAAACAGATGTACAGTTAAGTTAATAATTTGACTGTTCAACTTCAATCTTTTGGAGATTTGTTAAAAATCTGTCAAAAATGTTCTTGTCTTGTATTTCTTGCCAACTTCTTCCCAACATTTTTTCTCATCTTAAAATGTTATCCTCAGTGTTGACATAAATAGATACAGTAGAAACATTGGAATTTCATTACATGAAAAATGCATATGTTTGTGTTATGGCACCAAGTTTTAATTATTTCAACTCAGTTTCTGTAAAATGTCCTTTTGGCTTGAACCGTTCTAAATGCTGAGATGCCTATGAGCCTTGGCTGCCATTGCTGTTGAGAGGGAGTCAGTCAGAGGCACAAACCTTTGTTGTTGCAGTTTTGAACCAAAAATGCCGCCATATTCAATTCATTTATCTACAAGTTACTATGGCATTAATAGTGAACTGGTTTAGTTAAGCTGCAGGTTGTGAAATCCGTTTTCTTTGCAGTCTCTAGCCAGAGTCACGTTTGGGTCCTTCTCGCTGAAATGCACATTGGGAGTTGTAATTAAGTTCTATCCTTGCACATTTCTTCTTGTGCACACCCCTGTACTGTCAGGTTTTGATAGCAAAAGCTGAAAATAAGAAAACAACAAATATTTTGAGAAGCAGTTCCCAATCTTTTGTACTGATGCTTCAAACCGAGGCAGTTTCACTACAATAGAAGAGCTTCTACTGTTGAGTCACTTGAAATTATCTTTGGGATAATTAATCAAATTAATGAGACTTTTTCTTCTGGAACCAGAAGCTTTCGACCAGCGAGGGCAGTGAATTGCTGCTTTTCACCCTGGTGTTAATTTACTTTTAATCCAACGTTAGCCACATATTAATCGACGCAATGTCAAGAGATTTCTATGAGAGCAGCAGACGCTCTGACAACTTCATGTGTGACATCATTTCTTACACCCTCATTAAAGGTCGAAGTGACCTGAAACACTTTTATTTGGCCTCCCCAACACATGAAAAGACAGAAAATTGACTTTTTGGTGAATCATGTCCCTACAGAGTGCAGTCTCTCTGCTAACACGAGCTGCATGTTATCAATCAATTAGAACTAATAAACAGTTATGGAGGAACGCTGTGTGTTGGATACATCCCCATATCTTATGACTCACCTCATTAACCATATCATTACTGTGCAACACACTTCTCAGTGTTTGAAGTGCTCTGAAAGTCCCTGGCAAACATAATTTACGAGGCTCGTGTATTTGCACTGTATGTGTGTGTTTGTGTGTGTAAAAGTGTGTTGGAGACCCAGATAAGAGTGTTGATGGAAGGATAATTTCCTCTAGTTTGTCAAAATATTGTCACTTTTCCTGGAGAGTCATTTTTTGCATTTGCGTGTAATCCGAGTGACGGCTCATTTATTAGTGGCTGATGGGCTTTAACACGTGCCGCCAGGCAGCCAGACCGGCAGTGACAGAAAGCAGTTTATTTCCTATGAAACACTATGAAACCAAGCATTGGGTGTCACATTCGTGCACAGGGCTGACAGCAGTGTTACTGGATAATAACCCTTCCTCTCTGCTTCTCGTGACTCATCATTAATGAAAACAGAATGATCACCCATGGAGTCAAACACACCATGAAGTGACTTAACTTGTTTTCCAAGGCCTTTATTGAGTGCATTTTAGTACAATAGTTCTCAGAAAGTTACAGCTTACAAACTCTTGACACATGTCACAATTTACAAGTGGTAGCTATACAAAAACGAAAAACGAAAAATAAAGCAGATGTTCACACATTTAAACAATGTACCTGTGCACACATTTATGTCTGTACACACTAATGCGCCTGCTACACACACACGCACACACACACACACAATCTCACTCTCTCTCACAGACATATACAAATAAACAAATTATGAAGTGTGCAGTCATATTCAGCTCCACCATTTTGTACCATAGGGAGGTTGTGACTGGTCCTGGTCTTCCTCTGGGTCAGCTGGCAACAGCAATTCTTCTGGGTCCCCAGTGTGTGTTTTGTGTGTGAGTGTGTGTGTGAGTGTGTATGTGTGTGTGTGTGAATATGAAGTGTTGTGTCTGTGCTGTTTAATGTGTGTGTAAGTCTCCCGCAGTCTGAAACAGAAGAAAAAAGACAGAATGCAAGTTTAGTTTTTCAGGACGTCATGTCAGATCATTTTCAGTTGAACACAGCTTCCGCCTGTCCGACCTATAAATGACAGGCGTGAAATCGGCTACTAAAAGGTTCGTTGGTCACTTCTCAGACAGTTACAGCTCCATGAAACATTTAACAAGCTTTGTTCTTATGCTTTGTATCAGTGTGTGATGAATGGCCTCCATACGAGACAGCTTTTCGGAGCGGGATGGCGAACCGCCCCTCCATTCATCACGCTGGAGTGTCATTACAGTCAGATATTTAGATAGACAAACAGAGCAAATGGGGAAAAACTGAATTACACTGTTGCGTAATGAATGCGTTCTATCATATCATTCACAGGCTCTTGGGTTGAAAAGCAAATACACAGGACTGAGTTGAATGGGGGACTAATGCATTCAAATTGAATCACGGGCTTCGATGAAAAGGATTTATGCCAATCTCGAGGAGCATGAGATTATATTTAGGAATACTCAGTTAATCAATAACTTGGATAATTGAAAAGAAAAAGCCAATTGATTTTACCCACGAGACAATCCAGTTGCTTGATTACAGTATTTTCAATTAGCAAACT
The DNA here is from genome assembly GCF_022539355.2 of Hippoglossus stenolepis. Taxonomy (NCBI): domain Eukaryota; kingdom Metazoa; phylum Chordata; class Actinopteri; order Pleuronectiformes; family Pleuronectidae; genus Hippoglossus; species Hippoglossus stenolepis. The sequence continues at coordinate 12,680,870 of NC_061493.1, forward strand.
AAATAATTTAACTTTATATAATGAAAGAGATGAAGCCTTAAAAACCACATTGCGAAAGGGGAAATGGCTGATTGACATCAATGAACTAACTGGAAACCAGACACGAGAATAACATAATCAAGGTTTCTCTCTCTCTCTCTCTCTGTGTGTGTGTGTGTGTGTGTGTGTGTGTGTGTGTGTGTGTGTGTGTGTGTGTGTGTGTGTGTGTGTGTGTGTGTGTGTGTGTGTGTGTGTGTGTGTCTGTCTGTCTGTTCTGTGTCTGTCTGTCTGTCTGTCTCTCTCTCTCTCTCTCTCTCTCTCTCTCTCTCTCTCTCTCATCAGTCTGTCTTCTCATCAGTCTGTCTGTCTCATCAGTCTCCCTCATCAGTCTCCCTCCCCATGGATGATCAGATGCCTGTCAGACGGGGGTCCCAGCAGATGTTTGACCCCCGCCTGGGCCCACCGGAGCATGGAGCCAGCCATTTCTCAGGCCGGCTCTGGCCCAAACCGAGGCCGGCTCTGGCCCAGGACAGCTTGGTTACACCCAGGATAAATGAGCTGGGGATCTGCCAGCCAGCTGGAGTAGCCGGGAGAGAGGGCAGGGCGGGACAGACAGAGGAGGAGGAGGATGACTTGAGGGTGGTGAGTATACTTAATAATCTGCTAATGGGCCTGCCATCAATTTCTAAATTTGGATGCAAGGTGGCTGGAACTGTCGTCACTCATGTCTGTTCGAAAAGGGCCAAAAGGGACTACAGCAGGGTCACAGCTACAGCAAAGAATTGATGCAACAATAGCTCATGATAATTGTCTGTGAGCTAAGAGACTTCCTAGGAGACTTCCTCTGACATACAGCCACGGTTGTATGTCAGAGGAATATTGCCACGGGAACATTTAGGTCAGTTTGCTCTCAAATGTAACATTATTTAATGAACACTTGACATCACTTGATTTATTAGATATAACAACAATGCCTCTTTGCTTTCTCAACGCCTCAGACTGAAGCAAGTGACCAGCAAGAGGGAAAACAAAAAATCATATAGCAAAACTTCAAATCCATTCATTGTGAATGCCGCTTGGTCTTTGAGGCTCCCGGGGGGAGCTGGAGCCAGTCCCAGCTGACATTTGGCGAGAGGTGGGGTGCACCACGGACAGATTGCCAGCATATAGCAGGGCCAACATACTGAGACCAACAACCATTCACACTAACACCTATGGTCGATTTAGCATATCCGATCAAGCTATCCCCTATTCAAGTCTTTGGGCTGTGGGAGGGAGCAACCAAAGAAAACCCACGCAGACACAGGGAGAACATGCAAACTCCGCTCAGAGAGACCCCGGCCAAGCTGGCATTGTAACTGGGAATGTTCTTGGTGTGAGGCAATAGTGCTAACCATCGCACCAACGTGACACCCATCCTTCACAATGTTATTCTTTCCTACTCGCAATGCAATCCTTACCAAAGGATATACTTCCCAACACCAATTTCTGCAGGATTCATACATGCATGAAATTGTCTGAGACACCGCGGCAGTTTACGCTCAACTTGCCCCCCAATACGGCAGCAGGGTATAGAGCTAGCATAGATTTACTCAGCAGTTTAGCAGCAGCAGTCTATTGGAGGCTGGACTGTGAGCAGAGTGACCATGTGGGCTGTTTATGTCTGCATGTTCACCGGGATGGCATCACACATCTGGTCACACACCTCAGCCCAGATGTTCATTGTGTAGAGAAGTGATGCAGATTTTCTCCAGTTTCTCCTGCCTTGAATAGCTGCTCACCCACGCATTTCAAACTAGCACAAGATCTTGCTTTGGCCAAGATATTTGCAGCACCCGTGAGGAAGAAAAACTGGATTTTCTTAAAATAAAATCCACCACTAACAGAGGGGTTTTCTTTATGTTATGTGTAGTGTTTTTTTTCCTGTGTGATCAGCAGGCACTTACCGTAAATTTGAGCCAGCCAGTGCTTGGAGTTTCCTTCCCCTCTGGATGGTGCTGAACACTCCCGACACAAACAACAACAGATCAAAAGGAAAAGAAAACATAAACCATATCTGTACAAGTAAGTGCTCACCAGCAAGAAACAGCATGTGTACACCCACATTTAACATGATCTCCAATAAATGGATATTTTGTCAATTATTTAAACGCCTACAGCAATTTTCATATAGATCTACAATACCAATTATTCACCCATGATTCCTTTCAGTTAAGATTCAGTCAGGATTGTCCTCGTCCCCCTGGAACAGGGAGACGCACAAGCCAGTGTCCATTATACAGTCGTCCGGAGGGGAACCAGGGCACCGTGGGAATCTACACATTGCATGTGTCTAATCATAACAATCTAATCAACAAACATGTCTTTGCCAAAAATGCAAGCAGAGAGTTCTGTACATACATATTCATACATATCACCTTCAATATGAAGGTTAATTATGAAAGATATAATCATATTTAGCAAGAGATAAACATATTTATAATCTCTGAATCTGGGTGGGGCTGGCTAAGAAGTCCTTTGGCAAGGCCTTCCACCCAGGTCTCCACAGGTAGTGTTAAAGTTAAAATACAAGTGGACGGCATCTTGCTATAGTGATAAAAACAAACAAACAAACAAACAGATGTTCGAAGACCGAAATATAACTAAGCTCTGAATTTTTACCATTTCAGTTTTTCGATTTTTCAAGTCTTTCTAACAAGCAAAAGATGATATGAAAGTTGACGATGGTGCTCCTCTGTACATCCCTGTATTCTCCTCCCTCCTATTATTCCTACTGGTAATTGCTTTTTCTTATTTCTGGCCAGGTCAAGGCATCTTCATTGCACACATTGACGACAGTATGGAAATAAAATCACAGGTCACACGTTGTTTCAAAGTGTCTCACGCTTCTGTTTACAATTTGAACATCTTCTAGTCCAGATAATATAGAAGTACAACAGCACTCAGTTCATCGTACAGTCTGAAATTGTGAGTGAGTCCCTGTGTTGATGTCTTGATTGTTGTTGTGTTATTTTGGTTCACAATGACATGAATGGCTGTTCATAACCACAGCAAGTGACGTCTACCTTCCCGTCCGTGGACAAGTAGAGAAACAGTATCAAGTCTGGACCCTGAACTCCTGGTGTGGATTGCATGAAGTGTGATAGCTGTTAACCATATGGTTGTGTAGACCCTGGTCTCCTGTTGTCATGGTAGTGAATTAGATTAAGACAATAGTCTCAACTCTGGCGCGTTCCGATGGATCGGGGGTCATTCGAGGGCTGCCATTGTTGTTGGTCCTGCGAATGCTGCCCGTCCCGTGGCACGGCGCCCCCTGTAGTCATGCCATGGTGATGGGCGCCTGGCTCATCTGCACCCTCATGGACTGGATATTACTGAGGATCTTCTTCTGGTGGCCGGCCAGGGTCACTCCTATTCTCAGCAGATCCCTGTAGAGAGAAAGAAGCACAGAGACAGAAAATTGAAAAGCAGGAATAGATTTTGAAGGGAGAAATAAAGGGATTTCAATCATATTGAAGATGGATCACTTGAGTATGAGATGATTTCACTATCAAACATTCCAGGAATGTTTACACTCCTAACATCACTGTACTTTATAAAAAAGCACAATTTCTAGATGGATATCTGGAATGAATGAAAACACAAATTGACAAAATTTATTCTCTCACTTGAGAGAGGACTTAGTAATGCATGTTGCTTTGCATTGCAAAGAGACTGCATAAATGCCACCAAGCCCCAAGCATACTTTTTTAATAAAATATGTTAGAATGGTTTTACATTTTCGCACACATTTCCACTCCAAGCAACATTGTTAATTAAAATAAATGGAGAGCACTATTTGTGTCGATTGGCGCTACGAGTACTTTGAGAAGAGCTTTCGTGACCCAACCTTTTAGAATACTCCACATAAGCAGCAGTGAATAAATATGCCTTTTAAAACATGCATTTAAAGCCTTTACATCCAGAGCCATATTTTTGGAAAACTGTTCATAGCACAGTTGGAAATATTGGCACCGACACGACTCTGTTATTTTCCATAATGATGAGTCATATTTTAATGCATTACCCATACAGGCTCTACTTTGATGCTATCATTCAGAGACTGAGTCGCTGGTCACATTCATGCCAAAAATAAATGCACTTGATGTAAAGTCATTTTATATGAGTGTGCCCATCAAGTGCCATATGGGTTTGGAAAATCTTCATTTGCACACGAGCGGATGAACTCACTCTGAGGTCATTTGAGCCACCAGCTGCAGGGAGGTAAAGCCTGAGTTGAGGAAGTTGTCTCTGTACTGGCTCATCTTTATGGCGGTGAGCCAGTCCTCGACTGTGCTAAAGGTGTTGAAGTCAGGTATGGATCTGTCCAACAGTGGCTGAGAAGGCCTGCAGGGGAGGGAGAGAGAGAGTCAGAGGGAGAGTGAGCGAGAGAAGAACAGGGGTAAGCGGAGATATAGTGCAGCTGCTTTGATGCAATATTAAGCAAGGGGGATTTATAGAGGAGGAGAGTAACTGTGGTTATGGTGCTTGCGTGGGTGTTGGTGTGAGAGGAAGAAAGTGTGCATGTGTGTTCATGCAGTCTGAAGACTGGCTTTGGAAAGAATTCTGACCTGATCAATACAATTCTATCGATATTTAAACTTATATAGTCGTTGTAAGACATGACCTCCGGGTAAAATCGGGAGAATTGGCTACAGAATTTCCCCAGAGTTTGCCTTTCAGACTATAACATGTTCACAACAGCATCAAATCCTCTGCGTTATTCATGCAGGAGGTGGAGCAGCCGGGCGCAGCAGACAGAGGCAGGAAGTGACGTATTAACTCCGCCGCGTAGATCACTTGATTTTGTTTACATCACCCCAACACAGTCGTCAGCTCTTATCACCACAATCTCTCTTCACACCTTCGTCAGTGTCTTCTATGTGTGTGTCACCGCTTTTTTACAGGGAGATATTTATTTTTCTTTTTTCATTTTTGTGTCTGTCATGTGTTAGAAGCGTCATCAACCCCCCCACACGCTTGCGGTGACTCCAGCGGGGGATCCCCTGCTGTGCTCTCACATCGAATTCTCCTGGAGTTTTACAGACTTTATACTAGGAGGCCAGGAGGATAAAGTCCGTAGAAACTGCGGAGCGCCTCACTTGGACATTTCAGACATGCACTTCCTCTGCAGAGTCCGGTGCATGTCTGAAAGCAGCTTATATATATATAAATAAACTTATATATAAGAAAGAGAAGATATTCTCCTGTAAAAACCTTCATTCCTTGGCCTGAAAGCCAAGTGCTGCACCAAGCAGAAACAACGACACCACTCATTACCTGGGCAATCCTATCCCCACAATGAAGTGTGCTGTGGTGATACTTCACGGTGTCAGATACTATGAAACTGGTAACAAAGAAACAGCAAACCGAGCTAAATACAGAGGGGACCATGAAGAAGGAAAAAACCTGCTCCATTTCACAAACTCAAACTCACATGGGGCCAAAAAGTTCACTTTACAGCATGGCAGACACCCAAAGAACACAGCCAAAACAAGTGGCTTCAGGACAAGTCTCTGAATAACCCTCAGTGGGCCAGCCAAAGCCTGAAAATTGAATTGGAAAATCTGTGGAGAAACCTGAAGCGTGCAGTCCGCGTCCAATCTGGCCAAGCTTGAGAGGATCTTTGACCGAGGGTGAAAGAAATTGTCCAAAACAAGGTGTGGCAAAAACTGTCAAGAAGATGCCCGGTAAGATTCAAACCAATCAAGGCCAATTGTGCCTCTACAAAATCATGATAATGTGGATGTGAGGTTTCTGTTAGTCTTCTTTTCTCAAAAAAACAATAAAAATAATCATTTATTGAGTTTCTGAAGCCAATATTAGGTCGAGGAGAGGAGGAGGGGGGTGATAGGGGGAGGGGGTGACTCATAAGCAGAAAGGATAAAATCACAGGGAAGAAAAAATTCATGTTTCATGCAAATCAGCAGGAAAACATTCATGATTATTTAATGAGAGGATGAAAAAGTAAAGCATGCGAATGCTGGCCTGTGTAAATACTGTATATATATAAACAGATGAAAGGGATACTTGTGTGTACTTAATGTCCACTTCAGCGTGAATATGTAAGAAGTGTTGACAGAGGGTGTGTTGTTTTTCTTTTACTCACACTGCAGGGATGTTGGCCACAGCTTTGAGGCTGGTAGGGTTACGGATCATCTTGTCCAGGGTGCTGACGATGTCGGTGAAGCGGGGTCGCACGTTGCGGTCCTTCTGCCAGCAGTCGAGCATCAGCTGGTGCAGGGCGCTGGGGCAGTCCATGGGCGGTGGCAGACGGTAGTCCTGCTCGATGGCATTAATCACCTAAGGGAGGAAGGGCGAAGTCATACAGTAATTACATTTAATAACTGTCCCTGATAGTGTGTTTCTATGGGCGAGCTGGTTGCAGAAGATTTACCTCGTCAAAAATGAAATGATATTCTGACTGAGTTTAGTGACATTTATCGTTATTGAGCATATCCACCTTGTTATCCTGACACACTCAGCCCTGCCGCCCCACCCCCACACAGACACACACACACTCTATTGGTCACTCGACCGACAGCATTCAAGGTGATGTGCCCCTACACTTGACTCCAGCCAATGACATGTCGCTCTTGGAGGAGGGAGCAGGGACAGAGAAGGACAGAGGGGAGTGTCACTGTAGTAAAGTCACTGGCAGATTGCATAGACCTGCAGTCAAGTGCAGCTTCTCAATGCACCACTAACACCCTTTTTACACATAGATTAAAACCTACATGTATATGCAGGTTTTTAAAATGGGCTACAATTGCTTAAAAAAAGGTGATTGAATATTGCCAGTGGACAAGTCTACCTTTCTGTTTTCTGTTTCTTATTCTAGTGTCTCACCTTTGATATTATGAAGTCCAGTGACCATGTTGTTGCAGGTTACTTTTAATATCTTTTGCTTCAGCCTTTTCAAATTGAATGCAGACTGAGTAATGCTTGAGTGCTGCTTTAACTGAGAGGGCAAAAGAGATGCAGAATTTACTGATGCATGTATTGTTTCCATGATGCGACATAGCATCACCTCGGTGTCATGTTTACATCCCCGAATATAAAATCCGGGTGTGAGTGGCTTTTCGTCCAGAGTGAAAGGGACTTAAAGTTAAATGTGATATAAAAGCATTTAATTCAATATTCTTCACATTTCATGTTTGGTATCTCCAATACATGTTTTGTAATAAATATACCAACAAACCAACAGTGGTAGATGTAGCTATGCACTTATTAGGCCCCTTGTTATAAATGACATGCTGTATAACACAATCTAGTACAACACCACCACCAAGCCTACAAAGTTACAGAATAAAATCACTATAAACTTAGAATTTATTAAAGGGCTGCTGTACAAGATTCATTTTGATTGTGAAGGGTTTTCTTTTTTTCTGCTTACTTTCTGATTTACTCATATTGCAAGAGATAATTTGAATCAGATGTGCTAATGTTGTTTCATCTTTCCAGACTTAACTGTTACAATCAGTCAGATAATAAGATGATAGATTAGAAATTTTATTTGAAAGCTTTTTCCTGAAGTTTGATAAAATTGCTCATTCTTGGTTTTGATTAAAACTGGACAAAAATGTGAATGCCTTTCTTTGAATAAACTGCTATGAATAAAACTAGCATAGCAGTTATGTTTTTATAGCAAGACTCAGACAAAAACTAAATCCAAAGAGAGACACTTAAGAATTAATATATTGCATCAAAGTAAAACAGTTATTTGACACTACAATGACTATAGATTGATTTACTGCACACTGAATTAACCCAGCTTTTACCTGTTACTCTATATCCACACTGTTTATAGATGTAAGCCTTCTTAAAAATGCATAGTCGTGAGATAAAGGTGTGAATTCGAGTGTAAAAGATACTATCATTAAAAATTAGAGGCTGCCCTATAGGTTGGCATCTCCTCTCCAGAGTTGAATGCAACTCAGCAGAATCTTGACAAATGGTGCATAGCGAGGAGTGTGTGTGTTTGTGTTTTAAATTGTGCATGTGTGCGTGGACCGAGCAGCCGGACACGCTGAGTGGTGCCAGTCCTCCTCCCTGCATTAGTCCCAACAGGCAGTGTATGCTGCTGGCCCACTGAGGCAACATCTGCTGGGTTGGACGCTCCTTGTGGAGTAGGGTCCATAGAGGCCTGATGGCTGGCTAGTTGTCTCACGAGGGGAGCTTAGGGAGAAACCTCATACTATGGGAATATATCCAATGGTTGTGTGTGTTTGTGTGAGTCTCTGTGTGCATATGTGCATGTGGACCTTATCCAAACGGACATGGGGAACAAAGCAGAGCTCTCGGCAATCATTCATTGCTCTCAAAAGCCGGCCAGGAAGGAAAGGGGCTAGTGTGAGACTGCATTCAAAGTCAGAGTCAAGGACATCTTCGGTGATGATGCCATGAGATGGGGACTGATAAACAATGTGTGATTTATTGCAGCTTCCGCTCTTATGAGCTATCCATAAAGGGGGGGGCAGCTCGTGTGGCGACTGGCAGCCGTTTCCTATAGTCAAAGCTTTTTATTATTTTTTACTAAAGTTTTATTCGTTGTGTCGACCGAAGTCAGCCAGAATTTGAGTGTCTTAAAGTCTTGTTTTCATGAGTCGGCACAGAAATTGCGATTTTCTTAGTTTCTTTTATATTTATAATAGAATTACAAGAGCCTGAATACTACATTTTCCTCAAGGATCTTTAACATAAATCAAGAGAATTTAATGAGCTTGTGATCGCAAGAAATTAATTAATGAGAACGCCTTCCTTTATCCTGGCCCTACATCCAAACGGACTAGGGCTGAAGTAACTGGAATTACTTTTTAGTTTCAGATTCTTTGTTCCCAGTTCCCATTGTTTTATCCGTATAACTATGTACTGCTCAGTGGCCACCTCATCTCACATGAACATCCCGCTGTGTGCAGCCTCACTCATTTGTTGCACTTGAAGCTGTGTTCAACATTAATATTCAGAAAACCAGGTGGCACTTAAATGCACTAAATGGGTTTAGTTTGAACAGATGTTGGATTCAATTTAACCAATAACATGTTGGATTTTCTTAAATGACAACGAGTTAGTTGAGACGTGCCTTATTTATCTTTTGGATATTTACTATTGCTATTCAATGAGGCTTAAGTCATTACTCGACTAATCGATGGAATAATCAATAGAATACTCGATTACTAAAAATAATTGATAGCTGCAGCGCTAACATGGACGGATTACATGGGAATCGGTGATCTACGTGAATACAGGGATTCTTGTCTCATCACATTCACAGAAGCAAGCTTACACAGACTCTATCACGCCCTTGGACATAAAATCCTTTTTTGGGACCACTGACAAACACATATTGACATTTGCAGACGATTCCGTGATTTTACTTGAAAGAGATTGAGCAACATCACGAGCCTGTGGTTGATCTTTTTGTATATTTGTGTAATTTGTGCCTTATTTTATTGGATGAGTTTAAACTAAAGACAAGGTCATCAGATTGAGAAAGACTCCTGGCCCTGAACTGCCTTATCAAATGTGCTGGTATTGAGCTGGTGGAGAAAAATCTGTTCTTTAAATGTCTCCTCCGAGGTGATGACTCTGATTTTATTGAAGTTTTATTGAATTATACGTGATGTTCTGCCTGGTGGCTTGTGATGTTAATCTGACTGGTGATCAGAAAGGCTTTGAATATTTTATAATGCCAAGATCAGCCTCTGAGGACAGTTTTGAGCAGTTACCCTCAGGGGGTTTCCATTATGAGGGCAAAGAGATATGATAACTGTCATTCAATTGTTAATGGCAGATATTTTACTGCTAGCTGCTTATTTGACTTCTGCACTTTGACCACGACACTGAATTCATTCTTATGTATCATTTGTGTCTTTGTACGTGCATTTTTTAAATATCCTGGCTGCAAACCAATGTCAAATGTAGGTACAATAAAGATACGTTACTTACTTTTTCCATCTTTGAATGTTTATCAAAGGGGTGAAACACAAGTACAACCACATCGCTATAGGAACCGCTGTTCTATTAATGATGCATTTTATTCAGATTCAAACCCCAACTTAAATGTTCCTTTTTATGATCTTCCTAAAAGATCCCATGAAACGGGCACTTGAACTCCCGGGAAAAAAAGCAACTTCATACTCAAGTGAGTATAAATAAGAAGTCAACACATTCTTTACAATTACACCTTTTCCCTGTCTTCATAATTGGTCACTCACTATATGTTCTACCCCAATATTGATGGAATCACATTTAGAAAATACTGACATCATATAATTCTTTTGGACACTTACATCTTGGTTGGACATGTCCCAGTAAGGCCTCTCTCCAAACGACATCACTTCCCACATGACGATGCCGTAGCTCCACACGTCACTGGCTGAGGTGAACTTCCTGTAAGCAATGGCCTCCGGCGCCGTCCACCTCACTGGGATCTTCCCGCCCTATAGAGAGAAAAGAGGCGCAGAAGGTCAAATGGGTGAAATTCCTGAGATCTAAAACAGTTTATTGCCAAATTCCCTTTCACTGGTGCTACATTAAAGTTGGACATTACCCATGACACCTCCGCGCTTGCCTCGAATGCCTTCCTCCACCCGTCTAACCATTTAGCCCCTCATCCACCCAGCGAATCAATCCTCCAGCAGCCGAAACACACACACAATTCTGCCTCTGTCTCAGCAGCAGCTCCCAACAGTGTTCGCCCTTCACACGTCGACCAATATTACATTTAGTGTCTCCTCTCCCACAGCCCTGTTTGAATAAAGGAAAATAGGCCTGCGCTTCTGCTAGTACTTCGAGCGTGTCTGCCTGTAATTGGGCTACCTGGGCCTCAGGCATGCCACGCGCCCTGTTGATTGAAATTGACAGCTGCTTGTTTAAAATTCCACACACACTCGCACGCATTTACAGACACACTTGGGAACATATGCACAGGCACCAACATAGATGACTGTACGTGCACGCCCGTGCACACAAACAGACACGCATATGAATTCCTGTTTGTGGCTCGCCATCCCCCATAGCACCACCCTGTTTATCTGAGTGGAGCTCGCCACCAGTTTAACAATGCCAATTAGCTGAACCTGAGCATTTGCAGATAAGCTGCTGTTGGAAACAGTCCCCAAACCTACACAGACCACCCTGTTTCCTGCTCCCATCCCGAGAACGAGGGGGTTGGAGGAAAAAAAACAGCAACAGAGAGAAACAAGTGATAAGTGAGGAAGAGAATGAGATACAGCAAAATGCTTTTTTCTGGTGTTTTGTATCCTCCGGGCTGATGTTTGCAATGCTGGACAAGATAAATCACAAACAGCTTCACTCGTGTGCTTCCTGTGCGTGTGTGTACAGTAAGTAGGTTCCAGAGGTCAGTGCTGTGTGGCGGTGCAGAGGTGGAGAGGCTGAGCTCATTAATGAGCACCCCTTCAGGGTTTGACCTTTGAGAGGCTACCGACCCTGAAAAGAGATTTAACATCTGACCCTGGATGGAGACGGCTGTCAGGACACTCAAAGACGCAGAGGCAACACTCATCTCTGGTTGAGCACAGCAGCCGGTGGAAGAAAAAAGACGGGGAACGGTGGAGGAATTACGCAGAGGTGGGACACACAGAGAAAGTGAAAGAAATATGGAGAGGAAGAGATCAATAGTGGAATAAAGGCTATCTGCGCCCCAGTGACTTCAATGCTTCTCTCATATTTCAGACAAGTCCATATCTGAATCATCTATACTGAGACCCCGGGACACTTTATTTCATCCTTTCTTTTGTCCGAGAGCAATTGAGCTGCACAGATACAAGCCAAATGTCTTCTCTACAAAAATACAAAAGGGACAATCCACCTTTATCCATCACTCTGTCAGGGGCGACGCTTCAAGTCGATTATTTTGCTTGGACTAACATACATAAGATGAAAAACGAGGAAATAAATGCAGGACATCAGGAACAAAAAAAAAAAAAGGCTGCCCATAGCAAAAAACGCTGTTACAGCCTCTCTTTATCATCACTTGCTTACTCCCTTCTTTGCTCTGTGCATCTGGTCTCACGCCCCAGGACCCTGTTGGGATATGAACCGAGTGTCAATGAAATGGCCTGAGCAAAGATACAGGCTTCACAAGAAGCTCCCTGTGTGCCTGAGACAGATTTTAGTAATACATTTCCAAGGCGGGAGTGTCAGAGGCAGCTATGCAAACCTTTAGTAATTACTGCTGTGGGCCAGTGATAGCTCTGCCAAAATCCTGCTTTAATAACATGAAGTGCTGAACAGCTCATGCATAAAGGGAAAGAGGCAAAAACATAATAAAAAGCATTGGCGCTTTTTTGATTCAGTAAAAAGAGCGCTAATACCACGAGGAATGAGTCGGGGTATAGAAGCCATGATGGGAATTAAAACAGACCTAATGTCAACACAAAGGCGCGAGTGCTTTGTGAGGCCTCGGAGCATGGGGAGAGCTCTTTGGATATGGTATATTGCTGGCTACTGAAAAAGGAACAAGCTGTTTTCTGTTTGCCTTGAAGTAAAATAATGCCCCTGAAACAGAATTCACACACACTTCTATGTTCCCGGACAGTTAACTGAGAATTTGTGTGGATAAACCGAACTGAAGCTAATGCAGCCACTGCAGCTGCAGAACCTTGAAAGGAGTAACCATGAGCGACATCGAGTGATACTTCACAAAACTCTCCTCATTGTAAATAAAGTGGGCTACAGTGCCTTATTTTCACAGAGACACTGGATGGGTCTATTCTCTGCTTGAAGAGTGTTGTCACAATGATTGAAAATCAAGTGCTCACGAGAGCATGAAAACTTGAAATAAATGTGTCATGATAGCGAAAAATACATTTCCCCCATTTACCAATTGTGTCTCAAAACCTGAATGTATTAGAATCAGGCATATGCACATGATACAAGTGCACAGAACACTGAGTAGGACAGACTTAACCCTTCGTACGTGCTCACTTATGCCTAATTGCTCGGTTGCTTGTCACAGAGTCTTGCGTCAGGGTTGCCAGGTCTGCGTTTTGGCCTAATGTTGCAGCAGGTAGAACTAAATGGGAGACCTACATTTAATGGAAATGACACAAATAATATGTGCTTGTACGTAGATGGTTGCGGAAGTGTGAGTGGGAAGGATGGAGCAGCACGGTGTCGGAGGAGGATGGCGTTGACTCAATTGTTCTTCTGACATTCAATCTTGACCAGGTTTTAACTGCATCTGGTCTTTTAGCTCTCTGATCATTTCAAACATCATTTCTTTTGCGTTAAGTGCCCCTCATCTCCTCCATGAAACTAACAGCAGCAGGTTGTGCCCTTGCTCACTGTAACTACTGTAAAGTGCATGCTAATCATAATACATGTGGCAAAGCTGGTTGACTGTGAATGCAGTGTTAATGGTTCGGCAGATGCATAGTTTGAATTCTGGTATTAGGGTGATTTTTATTGGCTACAGCGTCGGTTTTGTCACACAGAGCTGGCCCCCCTGCCTGTTTGCACGACTACATTTATGCACATGGAGCAAAAACCCTCGTGGGGAAGCTTTCCTGCTGACATCTTGTTTGCTGATATGCACTCGTATCACATGCGCAGGCACCTTTATTTTTTTCGAGTTTTAAAACTAATTAAATACCATATTTATCCCACTCGGTAAATGCTCATATTAGGGTCAGTACGATTTTTAGCTTATATGTGAATAAGTACTTGTGAAAATAAATCTGCATGAGATTACATTTTGTACCTGTGAAGAAAAGATTTACATTAGTAAGAAAAAAAAAACTGAGAAAGTGTGAAGAAAATCTGTGAAGAAGAGAGTGGAAACAACTCAGCACTCACAGCTACCACATTGTGTGTGATGCTCATTTTGACCTTTTCTTTACACCTGAATCTGATTGGACAGCGACAGTCCAATCACAAGTCACATTTATCACTATTTTTTCATTGTGTTGCTTCCCATGTCCTCCACATGGACAACACATCCATGACACCTTGAGGAGACACAGGTGTGTGGTGTCGTCTTCCCTGTATGTCGCCTAAATGAGGTTACAGTTTGTGACTGGTTCCACCTGGTTGTGACCGCCGCTGACAGGTGGTGACCAGTTTTGACAGCTGTATCAGTGCGTCCGGAGTGCGACTGCCACGCTGATGTGTCAGGTCTGTCAGGTTAAGAAGTAGCACTGTGTGCCGCTGTGACAGCCAGGGCTGAAAGATTGAGGATAAACATGTGGTGGCCTGGTAATGTGTGTACTTAGTGGTGTCTGTTGTGGTCCCTTGGCCGATAGATGTGTGTTTGTGTGTAGAGTACAAGTAGCAAGGATATGAAACACCTGTCATGTCTTTACAATGACTTGCTTTGCCTCTGCCACTGATCCTGTTCAGACCTGGTAATAACATTCGTCCTGAGAGATCAGATCACAAGTAGTGAACTCTACATGCGTGTGTCCACATCTGGCAGGAAAATGTGTCCTGAATGTGTCTCCTGTGACCACTTGTGATTGGACCACACTTCCCTGATCCATATGCAAATAACCACATATGTAATTTCTGTTCACGAGACCAAATATGTTGTTTTCACCCAGTCTGAGCCCAATGATCAAGAGAAGGAAAGGGAGAGAGAGAGTGTAAAGTCAGGAGGGGCTGAATGAATCAATGCACAGCATGCAGCTCTGCTTTGAAGAAAGACTTTATAGATTTGAAAAAATATATATATAAATAATTGTCAGTGTTGATATATGTCGGTGGTGGAGACCAAAAAAAATCACTGAGTAACGTAAATTCTATGTGAAACTGTAGCGCCTGACAGGCCTTTATATGTGGCGCAGGACAAATTGATCGGATCTCAGGATGTACTTGGGTGCGTTCCGACCTGAACTTAGCACCGACCCCATGTGATGTTAATACCAGGTGTGAATGGGGTCAATGAGCCATATACCTTCACGTGGACTGTCACTGACTGGCCGCTGCAGGACAAGCAAATCTACCTTTCAAGTACCATAATCACCAACTAAGTCCAGTCCAGTGTTTGGTCTTGTCTTTATTCCGCCTGTTCACTTTCCAGAAGATATCTAGAGATACCAAACAAACTTTCTCCTTCATCTGAAAGTCAAATGTGTGACCTCTACCCTCCACCATTCCCTCCTCTCCTTCCCTTTACTCCTCCAACTTCAGTAATCCATTTCCAAACAATGCGCCCTCAAATGGACTCGAGCACATTTACTTAGGACTGGGAGAGTGCTCCATCAACATCCTTTTAATGAAATCCTGAGAGCAACGGCCTGCCCTGGATGTCTGCCCCGAAGAGAATGAGAAAGAGAGGAGGCAATGGAGGGAGAGGCTGAGAGAGGAAGAGTGACAGACAGAGATGAGGAAAAAAATAGAGGAAAAAAAAAGAAAAGAGAGGTGGCTGGTGACAGTGACGTCGGTTACTCAGACACCCATGGGAATGTCTGGAGGAGAAAAAGACACTGGTCTTTCACCGTATATTAAGTAAAGTCATGCTTAACTCAAAAGGAAGACTTTGTTTTGTTTAGTGTTCTACAGATTTAAAAGTGAACCTTACATCCTTTTTGTTTTTTAGATTTGATTAACTGAGGAATTCCAAAAAGGAATCAGAAATTGATCTTCCCACACAGTATGGGTTAATTTTTGGAATTCACTGCGTGGGAAGATAACAGAGAGGAACAAAACATTTCTGTACACCCAGAATAGCCTCCCGCTCTTCTTCTGGATAATTAAATCACACTCAAGAATTAAATATGTACACTTTATATTGCCATGCACCTTGTGTCTGCAGCTTTATGATCCTGTTTCAAAAATAATGTCAGCTGCTGTTGGAGGTAAAATCCAAATGCATCGATAGAGAAAACGTTATTTTATTATTCTAGTGATGGAGGCTGGAGACCAGAAGGTTGTGGTTTTAATATTACATCAGAATTTAATTTCATAACAATTTCACTCATATTTAAAATGATCCTTCAATTCGTTACTCAAATTTTTGTGATTGGTAACTGGCAAAAAAAAAAAGTATCAACATTTTTCTCCCCCAAGGTTGCAAGCATTGTATTTTATAACTTTGTATCATTACTCCATCAATTATCCCCTTTCCCCAACGTCATTGTAACACAAAATATCTATTTACTGGTTATATCAAATTCAACTTTAACCTGCACCTCCTGATTCCTCCACAGGTTGTAAAAAAATAAAAAATAAAATAAAATACATCTTTTATCAAACTGCAACATAAGCAAAATAACCCGGATTTGTCTTTTAATGCTGAGGCTAATTTTGTTGCTAATGCTGCTAATGGGAAGGTAGTTGAAGGTTCCACTATGAAAACAAAATGAAGAAAGCAAAAGTACTTCTTTTAAATACATTTTTATAGAATTAAAAAGTTCTTAATCGTAAATTACTTCTTTGGTTCACCAACAAATTTAATTTAAATTTTGTGACTCTGCAGTATAGTATGATTTTTTTTTTTTTTTGAGATACAGGCTCACCAACAGAGAAGATATCCCTTATTTCACTGATGAAATTGTACACAAACAACTTCATTGTGAATCCGGCTTCAATGCAAATGCGGTTCAACAGCCACAGATGGCTAATCAATGCCCACCTTATACTGCCTCTGGCAAACATGACATAAGGTATAAATCAAGGTGGAGTCATTTGCGTGGAGGCTCTCTTTGATGCAGGGATGGATAATGTTGTTATTTTTTCTTTTTTTTCAGAACCTGTAACGTCCTCCATGTTAATTTCAATTCCTGGATATTTTCTGCAGCTTAATTTATCTTGAGACTGAGCAAATTAAACTCATAACCATATGAATAAAATTTGCCTGGAAACATCTTAATTGGTTTCAAATTCAAAACTAAGAGATTAAAAACAAACAAAAAAAACAGAAGGGTGAGGTGGGATGTTGAGGATTCTGCTGCAGTTTTGACTGGGCGTTAGTGGGGTTAGATTCCCAGCAGCAGAGCCTCCAGTTTGGCACTTAAACAGGAAGCCAGCTGGGGATCATGCTTGGTCAGTGCACTTGTGACTCACACTTAACGCAGGCTGGGGAAGTGACGATCTGTGTAGGAGTGTTTGAACGTATCTAAATGCTCTACTTATAAAAAAAAATCAAGCTAAAAAGAGAAAAGTGGTAAACAGCAGCATATTTCTACTGCACATCACTTACGAGTGATATAATTCAGATCCAGCCGTCAATGTTTGGAGATATCAGAGAAAACATTAATGTGATTTTCTGTTGTTTCAACTATAAAATACAAAGACAGGACATTTATTTTGGATCCTCAGTGATAGACTCACAGGTTGTTTTTGAACATCGGAAATAGCTTACAGTGAACCTAGTTGTTGATTGTTGAATTATTGCGGGAGAATGACTGCTGCACAGCATCAAAGAGAATCCGATGGTTTCATCTTTCTCTTCACCTTCATCGAGAAATGAAATATTTTAATATAACAAAGACATGCATCTATTATTGTGGATGTTTAAATGTGAAATTGCCTTGTGATTTATTGTGAACTACAAAAGAAATGTGAGATCTGTATTTAAGTATTTAAGATAAGTCTGTTATCACCTTGTGGAAGCAACTCTTGTTTTCTTTAAATACGCCTTGACGCACATTTTGCTAAAATTGATGTTTGTGTGTATAAACTTGGAATTAGTTGTGATAATGGGACACTTTAAAGTGTGAGTCATGTTGTGTGGTGTGGCGTATGGACCAGAGTGAGATGAGGTGTGGAAAGTCTGCTGGTTTATATATTATCGCAGGTTTAGTGTAGTTCATGTTTGCATATAACTAAAATATCAGAACAAAACCCAGAAGGAAAGTCCCTTCGTTTGTTTTTTGGCCAGGTTCACATGGACGCGTTCCAATAACACTTCTTGTTTACTCCCTGTCCCCTTAACTTGCAGTGCAGTGCATAAATATTTCACAGCAAGTTCAACAGACGAGCCCCAAAAAGTGCATGGGCCTGAAGCCAGAAAGAGAGGGGTGGGGTGGGGATGCAAATAGAAAACAGACAAATGACAGAAACAACAGTGCGTTCGGCGTGGTGCGCGCACTGGAGCGGAGCTGAGAGAATGTCACTCAGGTCACTGGGATTTGACGGATGAGCTTTGTTACTGGCTCTGTGTGACCTCGCCTTTCAACCCCTCTCAGCCTCAATGACACAAACAATCGAAAAAACACACACACACACGTGAACACACACAATCACACACACACACACACAGGTAAAGACACCTAGGGGACATATGTGTTCTTACCCAGAACCACAGCACACAAACACGTACTTCTCACGACATACATACAGGCCCCACTCAGTCATAACATACAGTACATATTGTGTGACATGCAAGGCAATGACAGCTTTTCCACATCGTCAGCTGAGGCACAGGCAGAAACTCTTGACCCATACCTGCCCTCCTCTCTAGGGCCCTGAGGGCATGATAGAAAGCTGTTATAGACTTGACACACACACACACACACACACATATCCACACACACATACACACCCTCCCTGTTGACGCTCTCTTATTTTGGCCACAAACTGCAGTGCATCAAACCCCAGTGACCGGTGCCCAGATCTCTGACTTTCACTCACAGTAATACATCTGACCCATCACGGCTGCAACGATTCTACTCATCGTTCGTCACATCGACACTGAGCGTGCCGTTCCAACGCGCATTTGTTTGCATCGGGAAAAGCCTTGAAATGGAAAGAACAGGAGAGCAGCAGGAGACAGAAGGAAATATAGATGAATGGACGCATGGATGGGTGGCTCCTTAGATAGATGGAATGGTGAATAAAAAGAGTGATATAGAAGTCCTCCTGGTCCGCCAAGTGTTCAGAAATCCATCCTGTCTTTTGTCAGGTCATCAGGACCGCTCACATCTTACCTAACCTTGTCATGTGCCTTTGGGCCATTTCTTGAACTATGCAACCGTGTGTGTATAATGAGGAAGTGACGCAAATACGAATACAAGAATGCTGGGTCTAAAACAAAACACGCTGTCGTCATAGTATTTACTGTAATTAGCGGACATCACCTTAGAAGACCAGAGCAGTCCAAGCATTGTCCTGTGAGCCTCATTAATCTCGACTTTTGGTGAGCAGCCAACAGAGAGGGAGGACAGCCTCCTTCTGTCTGAAACCTCCACAACATTGCTCCAGAATGAACCCACTTCCAGGGTTTACACAATTACCAGCGTGTCCCCTGACCATACATCCAGCATCACACCACAGGCACTGGAATTGGTGTGCCTGGAATTGAAGGGAAAAATTTGAAAAGCAGTAGAGGGAAAGGTGATTAAGTTGCTCGAGGAGGAGGTCGACGGTGATGTAAATCACTACACGTCAGCGCAATTTAATTTCCCTGATTCCCTCGGCCTTGTCTGCCACAACAGCCTTGCTCGCTGATTGGTTAGTGGCATAGCATAAGAGGTCACGAAGATAAGGGCGCTGGCATAGCTTAATTACAGTATAGGATCCTGTACATGACCTGAAGACCCCGACACACCTTCATACACACGTCTGCTTGTTCCTAAAGCTTCAAATAAGGACAAGAGACATGATGGTTTGTGGTTTCATCAGCTAAATCTTCATGAATTGCACTCATATGTAAAGTCAAGTCTAAATTTTTGGGTCTTCAGGCTGTGAGCTTCAGCACATTCAATTAGAAATAAAGTAATGTACTTAATGCTACATTAAAGTGCCAAGTCTCAGCTTTAATTTGAGTGGGTTTTTCGTCAATGTAAAAATAACTGTGGGAGATATAACTCAAACACACTGTGCAAAGTTTTTAAGGGTTTCAAAAGTAATTTGACAGATACACATTAAGTCAAACAAAATCTCTGGCAATCCTTTGCAGTCAGTTACTGCCTGAAGTCTTTCACACACACACAGCAGACATTTTGTATCATCCCTGGTGATGCTCTCCCAGAGTTCCGCTGCAGCCACCCTCAGCTACAGCTTGACTCTCTGCCTTTAATCTGGTCTTCACTACATGGACCGCTGCTCAGCTGGACTGAGATCAGGTCAGCCGGTCGAGGATTTTCCACCGCCTCACCTTGAAAAGCTCTGGTGTTCTCCACTATTTCCTTGGGGTTGATTTTTGTTTCATCACTCCATGCACTTTCAGAACTGGTAGAGCTCCAGACCTCCATCAGTTTCTTTGTGTGTCTTTGTGAAGTGCGGTCGGGCTTTTCTTCTTCTGAAGATCAACAGGGGTTTACATCTTGTGGTGAATCCTCTGCGGTCATGGTCCTGAAGTCTTCTCTTCATCGTTGGCAAAGAAACCTGTACGCCAACTTCACGGAGAGCATTCTTAACTTGCTCAGCAGTCATAATGGAATTGTCTTCATCATGCGAATCATTTTCTTGACTTTTGCTCCTTCGTCTACAAGGTTGTATGCCACCCTCATCTTTCTTTGTATTAACACTCAACTCTCAGTCATATCTGAGCCATGTGAGTTTTTTGTACACAACCTAACACTGAAACAACACCCAGCTGTGTCCAATTACTATTTTGAACTGCAGGAGCCTGAAGGACAACAAATGTTATACCCGTCCAAATACTTCTGAACTTGACTGCTTCTTCGCTGATAACGTGACTTTTTACTTACAAACTTAACTGGCATATTGATGGAATAAGCCTTGGGATGTGATGGGATATGAATGGAACGGCTCTCTTGATTTGGAAGGAATAAAAATAGCAATGGAACTGAAGATGTTATCCTTATGATAATAAGGCAACAGTGATGTGAAACACAGTCAAAGCTTTGTCGTGCTCTGAAAAAAATATCTATGTGAAAAAAAAAAAAGAAACACACCTTTGGAAACAAATGCACTTGAGTGTTTAACCGACAAACAGGTTCAGACTTCAAACCTCACCTGCTCTATCGACTGTCCAGAAAATGCCCTCAAGGAGATTGTCTGTATTAAACAACATCAAAATGCTGAGTACAATCTATAATCCTGTCCCCACCTTTTACAACCTGTATTATTAGCAAGCTCAGCGGCACAAACAACAGAGGAGCTGATCCTCTTTGTTGCCAAATAAAAACCTATTCAGCAAGGTTTCTCCACAGGAGTCAAGCATACAAAGCAAGCTATTCCTGGGGAACAATTAGCTCTCAGCCAAACCAGTGTGAGGTCATATCTCCTCTGGCCCCTATGACACTTCCTGTTCACACCTGGGCTAGCATCTCCTGCCAATCGCTAGCCTCCCTATAGGCTTACGCAGACTGTGCATGTGTGTTTCTGAATGAAACGTATTCTGGCAGAGAGCAGTTTGCACCTGAGCTTTACCACAAAGGTTGAAATAGAGTTGATATAAAGTACATGGTTGTATTTTTTCCACCTATATTTAGATAAAGACAAATTATTTTGAGAACTCTCTTTTTCGTACCTGGGTCAGCACTGACTCACAGGCTGACTGCGAGCTTTTGATCTTCACTTTTGCATGTGTCGTAATATTTTTGAAGTTTCTCCAAAAATAGGCACTTTTTGTAGCATAATATATTCATAATGTATTCATATTTATTCATAGTATGTACAAAGCTTTCATCATGCTGTACATTCACTTCAGTGTATAGGATGAATCATGTCCAGAGCCCCTGAGGCGGTTTTAAGAACCGAGTGAATATATTTGTTCCTTGTCAAGACTGGCAGAGGTTGTGTGGAGCCACTGGAGGCAACCAGGACATATTTAGTTCCAAGTCATTGTTTTGTCACAAGTACATTTTAAGTCATTCAGGTATATCACTGAGCAGCAGTAGTGTTTGTGGTCAACACAATGGATTGCAAAATAAAGTTTCCTACCTTGTTTAACTATCTAGATGGCAACGTTACTGAGCTGTTAAATAAATGCTAGCTCAGCATTAACTTTTTAACTACTCTTGCCATGTATTCAAAAGAAAATTTTAAGCAATGTAACGTTAGTTCTTCGTGGTTCTCTGCTACAACTTGATTGGATGTTGTTGTGGATCTGGGCAAAGTGTTGACGTGCTGAGACTGAACAGTCTGGTTCTGGAAATTAACTGATATGTGATGCAAGTCAAAAGGATCAAAGGGTCCAAAGGTATGACATGAGTCATTGGTGATTAGTTGGTGATCAGTCATTGGTAAGGGGGTTGCAAGTCTTTTTTTTCACCTTGTTAAGTCTAAAGTTAAGTCTGACTCAAGTCCAAGCTATGTGACTTGAGTCAAAATCTCTGCTTAGCAACTTACAAAATAGGGCTGTTGTATGTCTATTTATATTTGAGCTTTAATGTAATTCACAATTAAAGAAAAAGGATTTGTTTGGGCTAAATAACAAAAGGAACAAGGCCCATGTCCTCTAATGACCCGTTTTCTTGCAGAATTCTTGATTGTTTTAAAGATGCAGGCAGCGACTCCCAACACAACAGCAATAAAATAAGTTAATTTGCACAAAATAATCAATGAGGTGATACCAGACACATGCACGTGTCTGCGCACAACCACCCACACAGAGAAAAACACGCATGTACACTAAACTGTTTATGTGCGCACGCACGCACACACTCAAATAAAAACACTCACACACACTTAGGCATGCCGGGAGTCCTAATGACCTGCGCCGTGTGTTTGTGAGGGTGTAAAAGTGTGTTTTGAATTAGGAAAAGGAGAGGCAGAAGATGAACTAACGACAGCTGCTAATAATTACAGATCTGTAGTGTGGAGGAGTTAATGAGGAGCCAAAGCCTCCCATGATGCCCCAGTAATAATGAATGAGGAGTGAGAGAGAGAGAGAAGGGAGGGGAAGAGCTGTCAGTTTGAGAGGCCGCAATGCCCTTTGGTTTCTCTGCACTCTGGGCATGTCAACTAGAGAGGAGCCTTCCCAGAGGAGACTTGTCTCCACACTAATGAAGATGTGACAGACCTCCGGTCCGTGACTTGCAGAGTGTAAAGAAAGAGGAGGGAAGAAGAATGAGAGAAGATAGAGACAGCTCATAAAAAATGAAAGGCACTGAAAAGGTGAAAGGTTTCCAAGACCTTCAAAAAGAATGAGACGGTGTCAGAAAGAAGCAAAACTGATTAATCTGGTAAATTATGTTTTTGGAACTGCTGAAGAGGTCAATAGGAAAAATGATTGGACTTCACATAAATCACATGCAGATAAACACTAGATGAATACAAGTGATAATGTTATTCATGGCACTCCGGCAGAATGAAAGACAAACTTTGCAAGTACTCACCAGAGAGCTGGTATAGCTGGGATCAGAGGTGTCATCCTGTAGGTAGCGTGACAGGCCAAAGTCGGAGACTTTACACACCAGGTTGCTGTTGACCAAAATGTTTCGTGCTGCCAGGTCGCGATGGACGTAGTTAATTTCTGAGAGGTACTTCATCCCTGCTGAGATCCCACGCATCATTCCCACCAACTGGATCACGGTAAACTGGCCATCATTTTGCTGTAGGACAGACAGGAACCCAAATGAATGGTTAGCTGGAGCGTATATTTGGCATGAATTTTTTTCAGCATATACTAACATACCAGCTTTTAATGATAACTAACTTATTATGTTGGTTCACTACTGATTTATAGATGGTATGTTGACAAAAGACTCCAGGCTTGAAGGTTGTAAATCTCTATTAGTTAATATCAGGGTCAAAGAAATGGCACCTTTTCTTCGTCAATACAAAATTGCCATTTTGAGCTCTTTTGTAGTCTTTGCTTTCATGTCCAGAGGAAGACTATACTTGTATTAAATAGACCAAATGCATTAGCCTCCTGAGCACATTATTGTTCACTTTAGGTGTTAGAGCATTATTCCGTTCAGTCATGAAGGCATCCATCTCTCCAACATCCACGTATGGTGCCCCTACCCCTATGTGAATGCTCTGAAGAGCGAGCTTTGAAGACCCCGAAACACAGTTACAAATAAGAGGGTGAAGGAGATCGATGGAAACACAAGTCGGATGTGGCGGTTAGCAAAGCCAACTTCAAAGAGCCCCTTTAAACCCACCCTAGATCAAAGTAGAATAGAACACCAATCCATGCGATTGAAGGAGGAAAAAAGCAAGTTGAATATTGATTGAGCTGTATGTCTGCTCAATCCGGACTTTAAAAGAAAAGGTGAAGAGTCCATTAATAGTTACAGGCAGTAATAGAGAAATTAAAGCCTGATACAGAAACCACGGTAATTGTCATGAAACATATACGCTGCTAATGCTGGATAGATTACGACGGCTCATTCCAATTTGTATTGGGGGGGATTCTCTGCATGAACTCCTTTTTCTGAGATTTTAATGATTTATTTCCAATTAGCGTCTCAGTCCCATAACGCAAAAAAGGTTTCTATTTAACCGCTTGTTTCCAACTTTGTATGACATAGTACATGCATGTTTTTATGAAGAATTACTTACCCTGAGGAACGAGTCGAGAGCGCCATTCTCCATAAACTCTGTGACAATCATGACAGGACGGCTCTTTGTGACAACACCCTCCAGACGGATAATGTTGGGGTGGTCGAACTGGCCCATGATTGACGCCTCAGACAGGAAGTCCCGTCTCTGCTTTTCGACGTAGCCTGCCTTCAGGGTCTTGATGGCGACATAGATTTCCCTTTTACCCGGCAGCTTCAAACGGCCCTTGTACACCTCACCGAATTCACCTAAGAGGGAAGTAGAGGGAGGGTGCAGAGTGGCTGCTCTGTCAAAAAACCAGAGCTGGTCTATTTTTCATAATGAAACTGTGATCACACAAAAGCTTAGTAGAGTTGATTAGATCTAAATCTATTCATTTATCAAGCTTATTTGCATCCTCGTGTCCCTGGGCAGAAATATTACCCAAAGAGCTATTATAGATCTTGATTTAGTCTATATCAAGCATGAGTGTTTTCCAATAATGCTGTAGTTGTGCACCTTCATGATATTTTTACCCGTGTTGGCTCCTCTGACTCACAGTAGTCATCTGTCCTAAAAGCCTGCCAAGTGTCTTCATATTTGCTACACAAAGAATAACAGGCAAGCACTATCTGGTAAATATCTTTTGATTAATTATCACCATGTCGATGTCCTGCAGAGGCACCACACAGTGAAATCAACAAAAACGGAAACCTTTAATTAGTTAGTCCCCCTGCATCCTTACCCCTGTCCTATCTCTGTCACTTCCTCACACCTAGCTTGCTGAGTAGGCCAATCCACAGGAGCTGTTCCAGGCCCAGTCTCATTACCAGGACTATTTTAGCCTATGTAGGAGCCAACAAATATGGAATCAGCATGTCCTTCCTGATGTCCAAAAAAAATGGTGTTTGGTCCAGAGGAAAACAACACGTTGGAAATACACAGCTGAAGACAGAAAACAGCATCTGTTTTCTGTGTAAAGTAAGTGAAAAGGGATGATGTAAGGCAGAATATGTGAGATAGCAACCCTAATAGGATCCAAAAACAGAGAAGCACTGGGAATAGGCTGCAAGGCTCGAGTTCGTTGTAATGCCATTGAGTCCCAGGGTAGCTGGCCTATATGCTGCTAGTGCACTTGACAGGAGGCCTTCACATGTCTCCACCTAATGTGGTGGCCAAAGGAGATGGACTTTTTGACCTTGAACAGATTCAGGCTAAACATGTGTGCACACTTAAGAGCTAATGCATGGGAATATAGCAATTGTTATTCGCATTCATCTTGCATACACACACAAACACAAACACAAGCACACACATATATTGTTCCTTTACATCCATCCACCGTACCTGCACCAATGACTTCCTCGATCTTGACAGTGGAGACGTCAATCTCCTTGGCAAATTCCCGCACAGCTTCGTTGGGGTCTTCGTAGGTAAAGGGGTCGATGTAGATCTTCATCCCCGGGGAGCCTGAGAAGTGGGTCGGGCAGCCCAGTGGGGAGGGGCAGTTAGACATGTCGGCTCGCAAAGAGAGTTCTAGAACAACCAAAGTGCTCAATGAGCTTTCCAGAAGAAGAAACTGCTCTTTTTTGTCTTTCTGTCATGTAGTACTGATGATTGAATGCATTTGTGTCTGCTTGTATCATGAGCCCCTTTTGATACAGAGATTGTGCTATATTGCCATTAGGAAACCCTTTGTTATGCCTCCTGTGCTTGTTTAGAGTGAATGGAACAAAGCCAGCATAATGTCACCCCAGTGTGTGATTTTAGAGAGTATGCCAGAGTTCTAAACTCTGAGGTGTAACGTGTAATACAACTGCGTCGGCATCCATGCTGATCTCCCTTTCACACAGACATAGATCTAGCTCTGTCACTACCTCCAACCCTAACCGACATTAAGGCAGAACATCAATGCATCCTCCATCTGGTCTTTTTACCTTTTAATACAGAATGGCAAGGCAGAATAAACCTGCCCTGAACAGGCTGTATAAATGGGTCTATAGTGTGACACAACATTACTCACAATTACTACAAACAACTACCCAACAGTTGTAAATTATGATAACTTACTCATTGGACTTTTTTTAAATGAATAGTAATGCATACTGCAGGCATTAAATAGTATAGTTGGATGATTGTTGGACCAGCATCAGTTGCAAGTAGTGCAAACAACAAAATGGAGGTTTCTTATTCAATACTTTTAATGGGGAAACCGACCAGAAAATATGGACAGGCAGAGGGGGGAAGATGAAAGGATAGAGAGAGGGATGAGGGTATGTAGAGAGTAAATGTAGACAGATTTTTTTTACCCTTTATCCCTTACCCCAGCAGTCTCTGCTCTTTGATTGTTGTAGAACCAATTTCCCCACAGCCTCTCCCTATAGGAGCTCATAAAGAGATAAAACCACCGCGCTATCAACTAGCTTTTTATGCCGTTCTGCGATAGGTGAGCTCAGTTCACAGACCGGAGATGTATGCAAACAGAGGACAAATTTTCTGAGTCGGCAGACCGGGAGGGGGAGACCGCCGAAAAAACACTTGTAAACAAATTCAATACACACTAGACAGACATTACAGCGAGTAAACAGACGTAAAATCATCATTTCTACACTGACACACGAGGGCAGCCCTCTTTCTCAGAGCTGCTCAGTCAAAACCTTGGCAGCCATGATTGGAATAAACCCATCTCCATCAAGTCAATTTGTGCCTGCTCATTTGCATAAGCCACACAGAGCGGGGGAGGGGTCTCAGGAGACGGGAGGAGGATAAGGTCTGGTCTTGGAGGGATCAAGGTGCCTCACCTCGCTCTCGACTAAAAGCTGATTCTAGTTCCCACACTAATTGTCTTGAACCCTGTATTTGTGAATGTAATTGCTCATTAGAGATTCCGTACAGATTGGATTCAAGTTAATCCATCGGTGGGTTTACAGCTCTGCATTCCATAAAGTCATTCTGTTGACAAGTGTCGCCATGCCGCTCGCTCAGCAGCACCACTGGCTGGGACTTCAAATCTTTGCGGGGAGCGTATACAGTGCAGCAACAAACATTTGAAACTCAAAATCTTGAGCACATATGCACAGCACGCGTCCTTGTACACATACTTGTGAGAAGTCATTACTTTCTAATTCACCGTTCGGAGCCCACTTTCATTTATCATTTAAAATGCAAACAGTTTATCCCTCTCCCTCCCTCTGGCACAGACCTGGTTACCTGGACTCATCTTTTTATGGCCATCAGATGAAAAATAGATTCCTCCCTTAATATTTAATTATTCCTTCATCTGAGTGTATGAAGCAAATATGACCAAACGTCAGTTCTATTTTTAGTTGAGACAAAGCACAGCTGCTGCGATGACTTAAGGGCATTCAACAAATACTATAATTTCATACCTCTCTAAATTTGATGGTCGGATGAACGGACTGAGTAATTTAGGTAATTTGGACTATAAATGTCAACAAAATCCCTAAGCTATAAAACCCTAATAACTCGAACGGTTAAGAATTAAGTTGACTGGCATTACAAAATCTAGTTTACTCCACTGCACTTAACCATGTTATTTTCACCAATGTCCAACATTTACCCTGCTTTAAGTCTGCCCTGCTTGTGTACTCAATGTCCCTAATGTATCCACAAATCAACCGTACAGCACTAATTCTTACATTAATCCATTACTGGCAATGGGTTCAATCACATTACTGGTCCTACTACACAGAATTTACATGTTGCCTAAAGACAAATAGCAATGTCTGTTAGTGAAACAGTGGCTTCATAAATGCTCATCTTTTTAAGTTAAAGGAACTCTTTCATATGTTAGACTTTCAGCAAGGCGACATAATTACTTCTTATGTCTTTTGCCTGACATTATTTGTGATTTAGCAATTTCAGTAGATAGCAATTATATATTTTATAGGCTTATCTACTTTGAGAAATTAACATAAGCAGTTGCAGGCCACTGTGCGCCTATAGTGACCACGTTCCCATTTCCTGTCAGTCCAAGATGCACACTAATCTTTTCTGTGGCTCTGTGAATATGATGAGCTGAGTTTACTTCCTAAACACAAACTAATTATCCACCGTCTGATGTTAGAAAAGCATTTGTCAGACGCACTGTGTGGCTTATTATATGGAAATCACAAAAGGGATCTAAAAATTATATGGGATTAACAGTCACATTGGTACAGACAGTTAAATGTTTGTGTGGGTTTAATCAGGCCTGTGGTTCCTTCACTTTGTGAAAGATAAAATTATCATCAGCAGTAAAGGGTATGACCTCTAATACTTGATGAAGGGCAAAGACAGATCTATAGACGATCATGAGTTCTGTTTATGTCTTAGCTAAGTCCTCAAATTCCCATGCATGAATGTGTTGTGAAGTGGAAAGTGGAAACAATTACTTCACGTAAACGTATTTGGCATCGAACCATAACTATACCTAGCAGCAGATGCTGAAGCACAAACAACAGCTGAAGCAACAAAGTGACAAACAGGGTTCGAACAATGGTGATTTAAGATGTGATGTGATATGCAGAGAAGCATTAGGGCATACAGTCAACATGCCACAAAAATGTCTCCCTGTTAATTAGCTGATGTTGACAGGCTGTTGGTTTATGGGAAAGAGTGGAAAGGAATAGGCGCACTGAGAAAAAGTGTAAATGCTCAGATGCAATGAGGTGTGTGTAACACGATGAGCACTGCTGATACTGGCAATTAAAAAAAGCAGCACTTGATCTGTGGGAATTAAATGTGTGTTCATGACAGTATATAAACATACATTTTTTTGTGTCAGTCCAGGGTTTGGTACTGTTTGGATTTTTTCCAACAAGGATGCTTCATTAGCCTAAACAGAGACAAATCGGATCATTTTTTCTTTAAAAAAAACGATGGTCAATGAAAAGAATGTATATTTTTCTTGCTCAGGCAAATTTGAAGTTGAAATTTGACATATTAATTGTTAATTCTAAGTATGGTTAATATTAAATATGAATGCTATATAATATAAATACATAATATAATTGGGTGCAAAACAGTTTATAAAATATACATAACAAAAAAAAAATATTTCTGGCATGTGCGGTGATGTTTATGTTAGGCAACACAATCCGCTTTCTGATTTGGTCTGATAGGTTCCGTTACCCAACGTTGTATCAGTCCATATCAATAATTATCACGCTAAATGTCACATTATTATTTCTCTAAGTTCAAAGACTGTTTTTTGCTCCTGAGTGAAGGTTGTGGTTTTTAATTCTTCTTCATACGCAGAGAATGTCAATCACATGATAAACAGGAAAACATTTCACAAATCTGAGGTAGATCAATGATGTTATATACCCGCCTCACTCTACCTTTGTCATATTGCTATTGATGAAAGTTATTCTTGCAATTATTATTAATTTTGTTTTATTGCCTGACTTTCATTGGACCCAAGACCATTTAGTGAAACCTACTGAATTTACAGTATGAGCAGCATCCCACTTGACGCCCTGTCACATGAGGTGGGCTGGAAATGACGAGACATCGCCTCATGCGTGTGGCAACAGCTGGAACAATGAGCTGCTGGGTGAAAGCCAGCGGCGCATTTTTGGGAGATTCGTCCCAAACAATTGGCTGAGTGGCGCTTTTTTATTGTTGGGTTGAATACTGTAATTACCAAACTGTCAGTCAAATCTCGAAAGAATAGAAGACAACAATGCATCCTGGGGTGGGGGATTTACTCCATCCACGAGTGTTTGCACGTTGAAGAAATAAACCTATGAATAGGATCCCTTATCGGAGTTTTATTTCCCCTTCATTTCAAATGATGTATGTGATGATTAGAGCAGCGAACGTCTCTGATCTTTTGTTTATTTTCACCACTTCTGTTAATTGCATTTTGTTTCTTCAAAAGATAGCCGGTGACAAAGCTGACTCTTCTGTCCGCAGTAGTTTTAATGAGCCCCCAGCTGCCACTGCTGAAGCTGTGACACAAAGTAACTGTGTTGAAACGCTTCGCTGTGTTCGCCTCAACAAAACTCTATCCCCTCGAGTGAGCCCCCTTTTCAGACTGCTGGGTCGACAGAACATAGGGCTTTCATCTGAGGTACAAAACTTAGACACACCCTGTTGTGTGTGTGTGTGTGTGTGTGTGCAACCAGGCTCCTCCATGTCATCAGTCAGCAACAGGGGAGTGCTTAAAGCTCGACTCAATCACTGCTATCGTAAAGCCCTGACACATGACTGTCAGTCAGTGTTACAGTGTTAAAAAAAGGGAAATGTCATTTACATCCACTGACGTCTGAGACCAGAAATAATTTCTCTTATGCCTCACCTCCTTTTCGTTAGTGTCATATACAGAAGTAAACGCATTACGCACATGTCACATATTGAAGTGTACATGATATGGCAGCTGCAAAGTACTGGACAAAAAAAGGGAGTGAAGTTGTAGAAAATGTTAATAAAATATGTGAGAGTGCTCAGAAAGCTCATATCTCCACCTAGGCAGAACAACCTCTGAAATTTTAACACTACAGAAGTTTTTAAACTACATTGGCATTAAAATAAACATGGTGACGGATAGTCATGCTGATGGGTGCTATTGTTTTTGGAGCATACCTAAATCCTGGCTGGGAGTGGTGTCATATGACCTATATGGTCATATGGTAATACCAATAGGTCCACAGTGTTACACTGAAGAATAGAATAAAAGTGCTTGGCCTAATTCTTTGGGCTGGACCTGACTAAGAAATGTGTAATTCAAATCAGACATGAATGTTAAATATGAATATTTAACTATTCGTCCCATTTAGTTTTTAACAAAGATTATCAAGCAAGGCTTTATTGAACAGCCAGATTTTTGAACTGTGGGACATTTAGGGTGACAGCAACGTTCACTATGCTAACGACAGGTCGGAACTGTGCAACAGCACATTTTGCCGACAATAGCTATTGTCTATTTTACCCTGGAGAGCAATGTGAAAGCGAGGAGCGCTCACTCTGCAGCCACTTCTGAGGACAACCTGGTCCCCAGACTGCAAACACTGCATGCTGACGAAAGAAAAAAATAAAATAATAATATGCTCGACTAGAAGAACCTGTCAACTGATGGGTCCGATGATTTGATTCTTTAAATTTCAGGAGGCTGCCCAACTAATTTTGTTAATATTATGCCAATCATTTATGAATGTATACAGAAGATGTTAAAGAGACCCTCCCAGAATTATATGTCTCAAATATATTTAAGTTTAGATGAAACGTGTAGTGCTTTACTGACACATTAAGTTGAAGAGTCATGTGTAAAAAAGAGATATCCTACTAATTAACAGACAAATCAACATTTGGAGCCAAAACATGGAAAAGAATCAAAC
This sequence comes from Hippoglossus stenolepis, assembly GCF_022539355.2. Classification (NCBI taxonomy): domain Eukaryota; kingdom Metazoa; phylum Chordata; class Actinopteri; order Pleuronectiformes; family Pleuronectidae; genus Hippoglossus; species Hippoglossus stenolepis. Next base: position 12,712,591 of record NC_061493.1, read on the forward strand.
CACTAGCTAACATGGGATCTAAGTATCAGGGTGAACTCACCTCTTCCTGTGCTGTAATGTTGCAGCTTGTCACTGTACACCGCCTCCTTGGTGTACGCCCTTTTCCTGAGGGAGCAATGAGTATTGAGAGAGAGAGCTTTAGGTACAACGGGATGAGAGGAAGTGTAAACAAGGCCTTATTACTGTTCATGGTTCTCTGTATTGGCTCAAAATGACGTGGCTGAACAGTGAATCAGCTGCAGAGGGGCTAGCAATGGTAAATTAAGTTTATGAAAATGAGCTGATTTTTAATTAGACCTTGATAGGATCTCTCTGCTTTTCATCTGTCTCCTCTGCCTCAGCATCAAAAGAGCCCAGCCCGTTTGATGAACACTTTACTTGCTCAAATTTGCACACAGCACTGCAGAAAATTCCGCTTTCATATATCTACACCGGGGCAAGGAGGGAATGTGACAATGTGACAAACTGCTGGCGACATTAAATTGCCTTGACTTAAGTAAATTAACAGGGCAAAGTAGTAATTGTTGAGTTCTCTATGGAATATGATATTCCATTTCAAACATGGCAACTTGGCTTTCCTTTCCATCAAATTGATTTCTATTAATAGTCGACAAGAAGATGCGAGAGGAGCTCACATACGATGCAAGAGTTTAACCAGGGGATTCAAAATCACTTTAGTGTAACAGATTAGTTTTGATGCAATTTCCAGATATATCAAAGCAGATATCATAAAACAATGTTTTATGTGCTTATCATATATGATCAGATTTTGATTGTAAAACTGGTTCATTGAGTCATGACAGAAATGTTTCTTCATGCAGTGCTGCGGTCTCTCTTTGGAACAGGATGGGCAATATTGGATACAAATGGTGTTCATGTTAATACGTCCATCCTGTTGATTTACTTGTTTATACTGTACTGCAGTAAACTAAATCCAATCCTGTCAACTTGTGGGTGGAGCTTAGTGGCTGGAAAAGGCTCCTCAACTGCAGGTGAGAGATGGGGGCAGGGGCGGGGCCATATCAGCATATTCATAGATCCCAGTCATGAAATGAGGAAGTTGTTGGGTTATATTTAAGCCATTTTAAGGCCATTGTTTTCATGACAAACCTTTTGAATTTGTAATTGAGATTCATGGGCTGATATAAGCTGCCTGAGTACGACTGTTTTAGTTTATTAATGTTTATTTTTCTAGGGACAACTGCAGCAATGAAGTCAATGACTTTGCAGTCGTTGCTGCATGTATTAAGAGAGAGGTAGGGGAAATGTGTTTACCTGCTGCACACGATGGAGATGGCCACAAGGGAAACGATGAAGACGACTCCTGCCGCAGCCGACCCCGCGATCAGAGGAAGCTGTTCCCTCAGCTCCGACTTGAAGTCATCTGTGTGACACAAAGGGGAAGATAGACGGACAGACATTGAGTATGGCTTTGGTAAAGCTCAAGACCAGGACTGTGTTTATTAGAGCTGCGTAGAGAGAGAGAGGAAGAAGAGGAGGCAGAAAAGAATGGTCTGGGTGTGCTGATGGATAAAGGAAACATATAGATCTCTCTGCTGAGAGGTGGTGACTGAAATCCGGTGAGCCTTAGCAAGACTCGCTGACAGGTTGTGTTTGATAAACCAAGGAGAGAGACAGAGAAAGTGAGAGAGAGGCGTAAGGCTGATGGTTAGAAAGAGCGAGGTGGGGGTGGGGGGGCTCTCAATCTCATCTGACATACCTGTCAGAAATGAACAGACAAGAAAATGCACCTTGGAATGTTATTTCTTAGGTGTTGAAGAAGAAGTCATCCACTGCCAATCACAGGCCAAACCTGTTTTATGCACATACCCAGAGCAGGTTGCTGCAGGTTCAGCCTAAAACCACTACACGGCAGAATCCTCTGTTCTCTTTGTGTGTCCCTGTCTTCGCACGACTTTGCAACCAGCAAACACTTTGGTTAAAGAAATGCACAATTTCGCCGGCTGCAGGCAAATCAGCTTCTAAATCCAATCGCCCGTGTAGAATGGGGCCCATATTGGATTAAAGTGATAAAGGGAGAACTAATGCATCTTCGGAGCAGCGCGAGAGCCCGGGATATATGAGGAAACGCAATGTGACAGAAATTTCTCACTCTTAACTCGCTTTTTCATCAAGTATGTTTCAAGCAAAGTGTGTGACTGATGTTCCAGTCACTCAAGTTTTTTTTACCAGACTGTCTCCCTCCTCTCTCTTGATGCATATTTGGTGCAAGAGGTCCAGGGAAATCTTCCCCCGTTCACCCACGAGTGTTGTGAGTTTTTCGCTGACGGACAGAAATCTCACAACTACCTGTTCCACCAGTAAATAGGCTCCCATTACAATCAGTTAATCCTTAAATCCTCAGCCTTTCAGAGGACCGTCACATCAGTCATCTTGCCGATGGACCAATCTATTCGTGTTTTTCATCACACCTGTCAATCAAGTCTGCACTGCTTGCGAGAATTTGAGTGTGCGGAGCTGGCAGAGGGACACCTTGTGGAGGTGTATGAAAACGTGCTGACAGGAGGACAAAAGGGATTATATGTTTTGAGAAAAGACATGGCGGCGGCGGCGGCGGCGGTTGGGGGGTGCACAGAGGCTGGATGGCGAGGGGGTGCCTTCATGAGACTGGGAGAGTGGCAGGAGGTGGAGCCGTGGGTGTGATTGTCAGCAGTTCCTTAGCATCTGCTGCTAATTGCCATGACGAATGTTGTGCTGTGGCGGCGAGCCAGCGGATGAGACGTAAACAGTGTTTGTGTGAGCAGGCGCGACGCGGGTGCACGTGCGAGCGTGCGTGTGCATGTGCGTCTGAGGGAACGTTAATTTGCAGTCGTGAGGGAGAGCAAAGGGCCGTGACTGCGCCTCTACATCTGTTGAGCGCAGGTAAATAGCCACAATAATCACCTTCATCATCATTATTATCCTTCCCTTCTTCTTGCCCTCCTTCAAGATCATCATCGTCTCATTCATCGCCATGTTCATTAACGCGGCACAATGTGGAAATGTCACCGCTGCCTCTGGAGCATTGTGAACTATATGGCCTCACGTGCAAAGCGGGCTCGTAGTCCAGAAAGTCACAATGAGGCAGCACTTTGACAAATCTTTACACGTCTAGTCAAATGTTTAATCCCTCCAGACGGAATCAAGCTGTGAATCATCCATCCACACTGAATCACACTTGCACCCGTTCCACTCCTCTGGCAACGATACTGAGAAGTGCTTCATGAGGAAGTGCAGAGCCACCATCGCCGGCCCTGTACACACTTACCTCCTTCCACATACAGTACATTAATTAACATGGTTCCATAACCTTGCCAGTACGACAGGTGTTGTAGCTCCTCTTCAGCCCCTTCCCTCTCTCCAACAATTCCAGCCCCACCCAATGGCAAAAAAAAAAAATTTGCTCATCAACTACTAATCACAGCTATGCATTCTGGGACGGCGCTCCAGCAACAGAAGGGCCGGGTGAAAAACCAATTAGCTAAGCATTTTGGATCAAGCACAGTTAGTTGCACAAACAAAAGACACTCAGCATTCTACAAATTCAAAGCACACACTCACACACACACACACACACACACACACACACACACACACACACACACAAACCTGACCATGAAGGAAATTAATTTAGCTGTAGAAATGAAAGTGCAATCAAACATTACGCTTCCCTTCTGTCTCCCCTACTAATAATAATAATGCAATAACAAAGACAGACAAGAGTGATAGAAAGAGTTTGGATGCATTTCCGTGTGTGTGTGTGTGTGTGTGTGTGTGTGTGTGAGAGTGTGAGAGAGAAAGCAAGACAGAGAAAGATAGAGAGAGTCGCAGAGAGCTGTTTCTCCTGGCTCGGCGATCCTTACCATCTGTGAGGGTTTGGAAGCACATCTTGCTGCTGTATTTGCCAAAGCCGGCTACAGTCCGTGCCCGCACCTGCACCACGTAGACCGTACCCGGCCTGAGGCCCTCCACACGTGCGGTATTAGTTTGGCTCCGGAGGATGGTGGAGTTAATCTCTGCATGGTCCTGCAAAGAGCAACAAACACGGGATGCAGGTTAGAGTTGACTTACTGAGACGTTGTCGGTGCAGAAGTGTTAACTCACAGAAATCCTGGTATAAAAAAAAAGCTTGTGAAACATTGTACATCCAGGAATCCACTATGGGCAATGTCGGCCGAATTAGGAGGGAAGTAGTTTAGGACTGTGTTTTAGTTGTTTGTAAAACAGTTGTTTGAAATGTAGTTTCTTTCTGATGAATAACACTGACAGAGGAGAGTAGATCACAGAGTAAGTAAAGAACAAGACAGTAAAAGATTGTGAAATGCTTTTAAAGACCATGTTTTCAGGGCATAGTCAAACTGTGATGTCTAGTTAACCCATGTTTGGCTAAAGTTTGTAAACAAGGCTTTTGTTTTAATCTCTAATACAAAACATTGCGCTATACACAGTGTAAAATAAACCGATCACACAGACAAACACTATCTCCTTTTCATTCAGAAACATGCATACACAATATGGTAATTAAAGGCAATCATTTCTTGGAAATTACAAAGAGCCGCACTTCTGAGAAGTCATACCATTGCATATTTGTCTCTTCAGATGTGTTTTACGAGGCAGTTTAATTATTTGCAAGTATTTGGAACATTTAATCCTCTTGTTTTGTTTGTCTGAAGTAGGTTGATTTTGAAATATGACAACAAGGAAATGGAAGAAAACATCCTTTATACCATCGCTGTTTGTTTGAATATTCTAATTAGGTATTCGCCTTCTTTTTTGTGTCACGTTCTCATTGAAACGTTTGATTTTCACCCTCACAGAGGCCAATGTAGATTTAGATTATGAATATCTGCATCTGTTCAACTGCATCTGATCATGCATGTATGAATGCATACATGTAGCCATCTTTTATTTAAATGGATGATTTGAACCGTTGACCCTGCCCTCCACATCCTGTATCTCAGTCCCTCTCCAGGCTCTAGAGAGCCAGTCAGGCAGTCTGCTGCAGTGTAGTTTGGGGCATGCTGGAGGTATCTGCTATGGGGGATCAGTAATTACTTAGGCTTGTCACCTCCATATAACCCAGAGTGAATATGACAGCCAGAAAATAAGACTGCACCTACACTACACCCACTGCTGCAGGCTGCTGATAGCTCCAAGCCGACATGCTGTAGAGAGGGAGAGGGCAGTTGAAAGGGAAGGGGCAAAATCCTCTGTGTCAGTGAAACTGTGTAAATAAAGGGCTGTTTTTAAGCTTAGTAAACATATTGTTTAATGCTGGACCACAGCTTATAGTACATACAAAAAATCTGAGCTGCCAACAATGTGGAGTGGAAAAAGTAGATAGGCTCTGAGGAAGCGAGGGAAGGAGGACGATGGAAGACGATGGCAGGAAGCGATAAGAAACTCGAGGCAGAAGCAACCCACATCGAAATCATTATCCAATCTGATTGGTGTAATTGAATCATTCCGGTTGCTCCGTCACTGAGCACACGAGGTAAACACAGTTATGAAATCCACCCCCCTCCCACACGTAATGATGTGCGCAATCACATTAGCTCTTATTGGACACTCTGGGCTTGATGAAGACAAATGTCTGGGCTTCCGATGGGAGAGCGTCGCACCAACAGGGATTCATTCTGTCTCCGAGAGGAGAGATGTTTTTAAATGGAATGCTGAATGTAATTGGTTTCGAGAGTTCAATCATTTTACGGACCTTTGGTCCATCGGATCACACAATCTTTCATTTCTCCAACACGTGAAAATACTCTAAAACTTCACATTTAAACCTTGGCTTACATCTTTAAAGAGGTGCAGACGACATATTGTCCCATGAGAAACTGTGACCATTGTCACCTATTCATCTGGTGTAAGACACGGTTGAGTGCGCAAGGACTGCTCGGGGTCAGGATTTGCCTTCACCTGCTATCAGTCACTCTGCATTTATCAGGAGTCAGGACCACACCCCCATCTGTTGAGTTTGAATGGAGGACAGGTGAGCAGACAGATGGCACACCGCCAATGGGGGAGCTTCCCTTGAGGGAGCACCAGCTAGGAATGGTCCTTTCATGCTGCCAGTCAAATAGGGATTATGTGAGACACACACACACAAACACACACAGTCCCACATCTGCCACTTAGAAATGAGCTGGCATTTGGCACTGCAGCAGGTTAGGGGATAGCCAATAAAAGGCCAAGCCAGGAGGGACTTCCAGCCATGAGAGGTCCTCTCCTGCTGCCGGTCAAATGGGGATTAGGAGGACCACACCCTAACTTGCTAAATAAAGACGGAGATGCAGGTGGGAAGGCAGATGGTAGAACAGCCAATCAAAAGCCTTGCCAGAGGTGACAGACAGGAGGCACTGTGGGGAGTTTAGCTGCTGTCTCATTCGGTAAAAATCACTGAAACAAACTTAGCATGAATGGATGTACTATAATAACGATGTTGTTTTATACAGAGGCTTTTCATTTTCTGAATGCTGGTGAGAAACACATATTTTATATTTACTACAACAGATAGCTTAATAAATCTCCTTTCTTTGCACATTAATCTACTGTACTCCTGCTTCTGCAAAGACTTGGAACCACTTTGAGAACTGACACTGGACTTATTTGGAACTTTTTATTGGCCCAAATTGTATAGGACTGAGAACTCGACTTGCTACAATAGCACTGGAATTTTTTAAATCATATTGTTGGATTGCTGCAAGTCCTATGCTTGTATTTGGTCTTACCTGTTAAAACACTCAATTTATTTATAGTAATTGCCCATTTCCCACCATTTGCCATTGCGCTGCCAGCACACAGCAGAGCTCTCTTTGAATTTCCTCTCTGCCACTTACTGCCATGTTCCTCCATATTTCCCAAGGTTTTCTTTGAGTTAGCTTTTCAAGTCAAACCCCATCACTGTTGTCGGGCTGTGAAGGCCACAGAGACATTCTATGTTATATTGCACTATAAAATTACACTTAAATTGCCTTGATATGTGCCTGTGTGTGTGTGTTTCCGTGTGCATGTGTGTTTCAAAAACTGCCAAGCACCCAAAACGGACAGCATGGCCACCTGGCACACAGACAGCCATGTTGGGAGACCATGTGTCCTCTTCACAGGCTCACACACATGCCTGCATGCAAATAACAGACGCACACACAAAGGGGGAAGAGAGTATGAGAGAGAGAACATTCTCACATTATGTTTGTAAAGTGGAAATGAAAGAAATAAATCTTTCCCATTAATGTTCCTTATTAAAATGTATTGCCTAAGGTAAAAAAAGAAACGGGGGAAATAGGCCGAACAGTGTAATGCTCACAGAGTGGATGGGTTTTTACCAAATGCAAATAATTATCATAAACTCATGAATTCTAATCTCACGATAGAGAAAATGGTAATTATTCTGTATGCTCATACAATGCTGATAAAATCTAATATTAATGACGTTTAAGTGTCATTGTTTTTATAAATAAAGACACTAAAACGATTTTTAACGAAGTAAATCACCACATATTTACAAATGATGTATATAATATTCTTTCTTTCGTGATTCTGCAAAGCTGCATGCTCAACCTTAGAGGTAAAGGGGTTAGGACGAAAACATGATTTGAAAGGAAATATATTTGCTTCAGCTCCTTCAAATTGTTTTTCTTGTTCTTTGCAGCCATCTCCTTTTCACTCTTTGGCCCTGTTCAGACCTGGTATCAACACCAGAAGTGGACAGTTAAGTCCAGTGCAGGTGAGAACGTTTCAACAACGCATTTCAGATGTGATGGCTCAGACCACTTTCTGAGATGGGCTGGGACATGAGGTTTTGAGAAATGTTTTGGTCATTTCGCCTCCATTGACTGCACAGTGCAAGCGTGACATGAGGAGAGAGAATGGGGGAAGACTTGCAGGAAAGGCCCAGTTGGAACCGAACCCCCTGTAGGATTCTTTTGCTACATATGTTGTGTGAACGTAAATACATCGGGCTGTATTGAAAGACCGTCAGCTGACCAAATCTGACCCCCTACAGTTTAGTAATAAACAAAACAATTTTTCACACTTCCTGGTGTTTCCCATACATTGATTTATCAGAGGCCACCCCCAGAATAGTAACACTGAGCGACATATATTGATTGTTAACCCTTTTTCTTGACTATATCAAAGTAAAATTGATTCACTCAGCCCCTCTTGGCTCCACTCTCACTTTCTCTAACGACACAAATACATTGAAAACAGAGCCATCGAGTTGGACTGGCTAAAAACAACATTTTGGTCTCTGCCAACAGAAATGGCGTATGTGTTTATTTGCATACAGAGCGGGGAAGTGCAATCCGATCACAAGTGGCCACTGGAGACACATTCTAATGGCAGGTGTGAACAGACGTACTCAGAGCTGTCCAAATGTGATCGGATCACTCGAGACGGACGTTAAAACCAGAACGGGGCCTTTGAATGTGTTCCGTTCAGAGAGAAGAAGAACAGAGTGGAAAGGGAACAAGGTGGAAACGTGAATTCTCTCGCCGAGGGAACGAGGGCGAGCTAAACAAGTCCTGATTTTCACAGGTCCCATTAAAAATCATTAAAAGTCTGCTCAACATCCATGTGTGTCTAGAGAAGTGTTGTGTTTGGCTCCGAGCGCTGGCAGGCGGAGAAGAAAAGAATAATAAATACTTTCTCCTGGCGTCCCTTCTGAGGAATCGCTAATTGTATGTAAAATACACCGGTGACTTCATGGTGCCAGAAATGCAGATGGTGCTGTGGTCATTCCGTTGGCGATTCTGTCGGCGTGCTGTAAACGTGGCTTTGCTCTTGAATTCCTCACATCATGGCGCAACGGTGCTGCTGTCATCCAGAGTGGATACACCTGAACTGCTGCTGACACTTCCACACAAACACTGACTCAAACTCGCACTCGCACATGCGCTCTCTGACACAAACACCCACAGAGCCATCAGTAACCAGAGCCAGTGGCTGCTCCGCTCGAGCCTTAATGGAGGGCCTGACCTCCGCTATGCTGAGTTATTTCCACCCTCCCCAAATTTTCAGGGAAACCTGAGGAAAAGGGTCTGAGCAAAATGGAGAGAATGAGAGCGTGGTGTCCGACTTTTTCTCTGCAAGCCTTAAACTCATTTCATCTTGCTTCCCAATTTACAGGGTCCTGGGAGCACTTACTCTGTAATGAGAGGGTGGGTTGAAGAGGGAAGAGAAGCTTGTTGAGGGAACAGCCTTCAGCTCTCAGCTGCAGCTTTCAGGTAGGATTTTCAAAATGCACGTCTTTTTCCATCATGTCAACTGAGCATGATGGAAGATTGGGTTTTCATTTTCGAATAAAAAAAAAATCGAAACACATCTTCACAACGGTCTTGATTATGTCTACTAAAAAGATAGCATGGAAAAAAAAAATTCTCTGACCCACAGTATTTACCTCAGCCTAATTCTAATTTAATTTTAGAGGTAAATAATTTTCTCTTTGGTTCAACTATAACCTTCTGTACTTACTGCGTAGCCCACAGGTTTGTATTTGACATTAATTTAACCACAGTACAAACACTAGCAACAGATCATTATAATTAACATTGTGGATTTTCACCTTTAACCTTTATATTTTACATATTATTAAATAATAATCTAATTGGATCAAATGACCGGTTTAGAGAACAGGTTTATATTGTTCTATTTTAACTTGTGTGATACAGTTATGCAGCATAATTTCACTACGTCTGCTGATCCCATAATGCATTCTGGTGGCGCAGCTGTTAAGGTCATATACCATGTAAGCACTGTGTCCCATCTTTGAAGCCATCTAGGGACCTTTATCCAAAGTCATCCTGCACTCACTTCCTGTTTCATTCCACTGTGAACTGTCAAATACTGGCAACCGTCCCAAAAAGTTAATATGCAAAACATCCATCAAAACAGAAAAACATTATTGAAATGACTTATTTAAAAATGCAAGCTTGTCTCCTAGAATTACACTTGCGGCCAAAACATAGCGTTATGACAAGATAGTGAAAGAAGATGACAGGTTGTGTTTTTGTCTTTTGTATGATCACCCCGAGGTTTTACTTAATTCAAAGTGTGACAATGCTGCGCTGCTGGAGAAGCGGCTGTTGTAAATGGGTATAGGAGGCCTCCTGTGAGATGGAGTGTATAGAAAGACAGCTCTCTGCTGTGCTAAGGACTGGCTGACTGTGCCAGGAACGCTGAGACAATCAACTCCAGAACCATAACGGTGTGACTACGCTCAGATTAATTCAGGCATCAGTGAGATGCATATAAAAGAAGGCGAGTAAAGCGTTGCCGTTTTTATAGAAAAAAAAGACAGAATTCTATGATTGCATTATACTGTATATGTTACCCACGGCACTGTGTTAAGCTGGGAGTGTGCACGGGAGTGTGTGATAGACATGGTGCCAGTCCCTCCTCCATGAGCGTCTTTGATGATAAAAAGGCCACATCATCACTTTACGGCTGCGTGGAGCTTTCAGATTTTCTGGACCTTTCAAGGACTAAGGCAGAGCTGGCAGGACTGACCTAGATGGTACGCAGTTAAATTGCCTCCTTCTCCATATGCAGCAACATACATTATGCACGTTTCCCTAGACAGACTGTGCACACTGAGAACTTATGTGGACTTGTCACGATGCATAGTACATTTTTAACGGGTATGGAGATTTCACTCTAACTTTTCGATTCATTATATCTGCCAAATTGTGGAAAAATGTTCTTGTCTTCTGGGAGTGGGGACTAAATCAAGGTTTGGGCAGCAGCGGCTGGCTGAGGAAAAGTCTGTTTAGAGCCTCGTCAGATCCAAAATGGAGTGTGAAAAAAAGGACCACCAGTGTGGAAACCTCATCTCCCGAGCCCAGTGTGTCACAAAGCAATCACTCTGACTCCCCTTCTGTGTCTTAGTCCTCGACAGAAAAACATACAGGGGGAACAGGAAGGTGCATCAACACTAAGGTAGACGGAGTTGCACACAAACCTCCCCATCTCCTGAATTATCCCCTGTGCAATTAACAATCTTGTCCTTGTTAATTCACTAATTTGTGATTACGCTGTGCTCATCTATTTGTGTGAGGACACGCTACATAAACATCAATAGGATTAGGTTTCATTGATATTCATGAGCTAATGGGAGGCTGCATAAGTGTTATTTACACGACACTAAGCTGTCTGGCAGATAAGGCTTCTCAGGGCCATGGCAATCGGATTCAATTTCATGACCTGTGCAATGCCAGAGGGGAAACAGCGAGCAACTGGATAACTTTCCGACCGCAAACATCATTTAAAAAACATGTTTGTTGTCCTCTCTATTAGAAAATGCTAAATGTGACAGCCCCTATTCTTAGGCGGGGTTGTGAATATCGATCCGGGAACCTTAGCCAGAATGAGTTTGTGTGAAATAAATAAGAGAAGAAGAAAAACATTTATAAAACTCTATTGATTTTTTTATCTTTTAGTTGGAACGCATAGCCGGGGCCGAGGTGCACCAAGTCTCACAAAGGTCTTAAGCTTAAGATGACACAGACTGAGGGGAAAGAAAATGCGCATGACCAACCTTGCTATACCTATCGATCAGCTTTAGGAGGACAAACAAGGGCCCAAACAAAAAGCTGGAGTCTCCGATCTCTCGGTATCATTATGTCCAAGGCCTTGGGAAAGCCTACAGGTCAATACTGGAGCAGCATAGGCACTGTGGTGTAGGGATGGGCACTTAATAAAGCAGACTTATTGTGTGCGAGCAGACAGGTCGATGTTACTCCCCCCAGACGCAATGCATTTTCACAGCAGGACAGGTTGCTGCACTGTGCAGAGTGGGCCTGGAGCAGAGGTCAACCCATTCACTTCATCAGCAGCAGAAACCAAAGAACAGTGGGAGAGACAGAGTGACCACGGTGAATGAACATATTATCAGCCCAGGGGACTCAGATATCTGGGAGAGCTGAGATTTAGGGAGCTTTAAATAAAGTTTACTATGCAAGTGAATGTAAGTAGGTGACATACCTGAGCGGCTATGCCATAGATACACGTACTCGCACGTACAAATATACATGTACACACACACTGAGCTTACCTTCTCGTAGTAGCGCAGTTCATAGTCCAGAATGATGCCATTGGGCTGCTCAGGTTGGGGCCAGGACAGCGTGAAGCTGTTCATGGTGGAGCTGATCTGGTGCATGATCGGAACTATGGAGGGAGCTGCGGGGCACAGAAAGAGTAAAACAAAATAAGTTCATCTGTAAAACTACAACTGCAACCAGTAGAGTTCATACCTCTGCCACTAGATCTAGATTAGAATTTGGATGTGCAACAACATGCACACACTCATACATATCTGTCCCCTTAACATGATTTATTTAGTTTCATGAAGATCCATGAATCATTCGCTGAGAAATCTATTAAAATGTTAATGTAAGTGAAAGAAAAATTATCCTGGCTCCGCCCCTAATCTGGATCTGCATTACTTCTGGATCAGGAACCAATTAGTGTGTTTTCCTTGGCTCATGTCCCATCCTTCTACCAGGTTTTGTGGAACTTGAAACAATACAAACCAGCCAACAAACAGATGGACAGGGGGAAGACAAAATAAAGGTAATGATTGCAGATATGGGTCAGCCACAGTTTTCTGTCAGTTGAAAATTGGTCTTTACTTCACTACAGAACAATAAAGACCTGCAGGTAAAGGTATTGAATCATTTATGCGAGTCTCCTCTGCTAAAGCTGATTTTACAGTAGAGTGAGCTGAAGCCACTACTCTGAGAAGTTTCCTGTCCCTGCCCACACTCACTAAGTCAGTAGGTAATAGTGGGGATGAGATGTACAGCTCAGTTTGTCAGCCACCTAATTTCAACCAGGCATCACTAGTAGTCCCATAGTAGCTACGTTCTTAACTTTAGATTCACACTGGTATATGAAGCTAGCCAAGGATAAATCACTTCATTATTTGAAGTTGAATGAAAGCTAATTTATAGATAGAGTAAAAATAATGACATAAGTTATAGTATGTACGTATATAAAAAGTTATACACATTTATATCATCCCATAAAGGCCCTCGAATCATACACTACTATCTGTCCGCACTCTGCACACGGTAGAACTGCCACTTTCATGAGTACCCAGGTAGCCAGCTGAGTCAAGGCTGATTAGAGTCACAGTCTGCCATATTCTGGCACCGCAGGACCAAATACAAGTCAGCTCTGGCCAAGATATGGCTGCCAGATTTGGCTAAGATTTCAGGGTGTGGACTTGAGCCTGGCACAAGTCCGGCAACCAGTCGTGTTGGCTGTAGTCTGGTGTGGCACTGACTGGATCTGGCTACCTAGTCAGAAAACGGAAGTAAGTGTGGCATCCGAGGGGTGCATTGTTTTCAGTTAAAACAGTTTCAAAGTTATTTTTTCAGGACCGCCTGTTCTCACACACTGTCACACCAAATCTATAAATATGATTAGTTGCTAGAAGAGAGGGGTCCTTCTTCTTGCTCAACACAGGGGCGGATCCAGGAGGGGTCAGGGGGGGCACCGAAATCTGATTGCCTATCCTTTCAGTAGCCCTTTATGAGAATTTGTTAGGAATATATATTCTTTAAGCTTTTTTGAAGTAGATAATGTGCTTGAACAAGGGACAATTTTCAAAATATATATAATGACAGTAAACATAAATCACCTAAATGTGCATCTTACTGAATCAAGAGCTGTACATGAATGTTGGACATATAATTGGCCCCTCTGTGTAAATTGTGGCCCCTTTAGGCCCCTGATTTAGAAAAAACCTAGACCCGCCACTGGCTCAGAAGAAGAGCTCGGTTCACACTTATTTCTGTGGTAAACAACCCTTAACAATAACTGTCATTGTTTTTGTCAAATTGGGATAAAACAGGATAGAAAACAAGTTATTAGTTATTTCTAACGTTATTCACTTATGTTCTGTAGATGCAGTGTCTAACTAAATTTCACCAGTCATGTTATTAGCATCATTTGATACCAACACACAGTGCAACAGAACTGTATTACTCAGAAAAGCACAGAGTGCGTTGTATAACATTGCTCTCGTTCAGGAGCCATGCAGATAAAGATTAGCTTTAGGAATATTTGTTAAAATAAAACAGCTTAATAGAAGATATGTGATATTGCCTATCTACAAGTAACATTACAAAAATGCCCAAATATATTAAACTATGTGGTCTTACAGCAGGCAGCCAACACGGGGAGTTTTTTATACAAATAGGTTCACCTAATTTATCGTGACATCCCACTTGGTACACTCTACTGCTGATGTCAGTGTCAATGATGTCATACTGAGCCAGGGAATTACTGAACTGCCGGCAGGATTAAGTTTGCTAGCAACCAATTAAACACAAACTTCCCAAGCACAAGCAGTCTAGGTTTGTGGATCTGCAATAACATAACCACCCGATGTCTCTTACCACACACTACAGAGAAAGTAAACTTCTCAAAGGTCATGACAAAACATGCAAGAGTTCCCATGAACGACATGCCACATAACCCTTTGGAATCAAATTGATATAGTGTTGTGATTGTTTTGGCCCAGCTGCACAGTCTGTTCCATCTTTCAGCCCCAGTGCACCTGACTGCACACACATGGGCTGTCAATTAACCCAGATACTCCGCAGTCCCCTGTTCGTTCCATCATTTCTGTCCTTTGCACTGTCATCCCTCCATCAGCCCTGCTCCTCTTCCTTCTCCACATGCCACTAAGAGATTGTGCTATTGGACAGAAGGCAGACATCATCCAACATAAAACTCTGTATGTGTGCCCGTGCGTGTGTGTGTGTGGGTTTGATTTGACATCTTTAAATGTCAGTTAGACGGACGGATTAAATGAAGGTGTTGGTATCAACACACCCATATTTCATCATGTAATCTTACTTAGGTTCAATAAAAACCTGCATCTAGTGCTGCAGCTCAAGGTCAAGGTAAACTTTATTATCCCACAAGGGGAAATTCATGTGGTCATACACGACTCGGCTAAAACACAGAGGCACACCATACATGCACACAACCACACACACACATATCTGAAGCAATAGACCTACCAACAATATAAAATGTGCCAAAAGAGAGGGCCTCCAGTAAGATATACAATCTGAAAGTGCAATCAGAATATACCACATACAGCAGCACATACAATATACAATCTAAATGTTCATCTCAACACAGCACGTCCAATATTATATAAAATGTACCACACACAGCCTCAAGTACGATATAGACAAGTAGAGTAGTCGACAATAAGCTCACAATCTAAATACCCAGACATAGTAATGTAAGTGCACATCTATCTCTCACTTAGCAGTCTGAATGCTGTAGGGACAAATGTTTTCTGCTGCAGAATTCTGCCGTTTGACCTGTTCCTCCCTCTGACTTTGAGGTATAAGGTCGTCATACAGTTGTGCTGCAGACACCTGATCAACCCAATGATCCTGCCCGCTGTTTTCATCATGCACTGCAGTTTGGCGTGATCTTGAGCACGCATATTTCCAAAGGTGCAGACTAGGCCAAAAGACAGAACACTCTGGAGTACAGCTTTTTAAAAAACATCTGGAGGATGCGACGGTCTATTTTAAAATTATTCAATTTCCTAAGAAAGAACATCCTCATCATAACATCAACCGATCGTCAATTTCCACTCCCAGATATTTCTAAGTTGAGACCCGCTCAACTAATTCACCCTCAATCCTGTTGAGATATTCATAGTTTAAATCTATGAACATCTCTTTCATTTTCTTAATAATGACCTCAAGAAAATTATGTCTGAGCACCACTGAATAAAACCCCTGAATTTCCCTCTTGAAACCCTCTGCTGATGAATTGTCAGGTTTTAATTTGAAACATTTCTTTTCCTTTATTCCTTTTTACGGTGAGAACAGGTGTCAACATCTATTGCATTCGGTTCACTTGTCTCTTTGCTATCATACCTTAGCACATTCTCTCACTGTTGACATTCAGCAAATCCACAGCTATCTTGTAATTGCCGAGTCTAACGAATTATTTCAACTCCCCAGACTTTCCCTTTTTCTCAGTTAGAAAAATGTAAATTTCCTGATATTTACTGCTGATATTCACTTCTCTACATTGGTTGTGTTAATATGTGTAATCTAGGGACAACGACAAGCTCCTAAATGTCACAGACGGCGCTGGCTGGGCCAGGGAGGACTGGGAGTTCAGACCTCGTCTGAAACCTGTCAGCTCCCACTCAACGGCAGAAAATCTACACAGTTCAAATCATCGCACACTTATCTGGGAACCACTGCAATCCCTGACAATCAAGATTGAGGTGCTATAGCCATTGTAATCCTTTCAGTGGTCATGCTAAGCTAATCAGATTCTCAGTATGAATGATGGGGTTTTCTGCCAGAGTTGGAGCAGTTTTAGTTATTGCACTTCAGAGATTTCTTTTCTGAGGGATTTTCCTCTGTACTTGACAGTTTGAAGTGGCTGAGGTTCAGTCTTTCATGCACCAGTCAGGATTTAGCCACAGCTGAATCGGAATCTGATTTATATGTTGAAAGCAGATTTTGAGTATTAAACTGGGATGAAACTTTAAATCTGATCATTTAGACATGTAAGCTGTTTATTGAGGAAGTTGATCCTTAGCAGAAATATTTCAATCAATGATCAAGATAAAAAAGTTATATCTGAAAATAAATACAGAAAAGGGCTTAGCTTCTATGTATGAATGAACCACTTTTAATTGCGTCTGGGAATGAACCTACTGTATAATCGCAAACCCTTCCAAGGTTCTAGGATGAAATCTTAAGTTGAAGGATGAACATTTCCTCAAATCAAACCAATTTGTGAACACACAAGCATGTTTGATTAAAAAACGGATTCCATGGCTCCTCGTATGAAGTTCAAAGCCTCGGCGCTCGTATACATTGCTGGAAAGGATTCTCCACCCCCACGTCTGCAGGCATAAATACAACCCCTCACAAGCCTAAGCTCTGCATTTTGCCTAATAGCCTCCTGGCTGTGGGCCTGTTCGCCGATGAGCCCCAGTCATCGCTCCACCTGGTCTCCACTCACCATCTTCTGAATAACTCCTCTATTCAGGCAGCAGCAAGTGGCACCCTCTCTCAACTAAATGACATATTTTTTAAAAAGACTCCTTAGTGGTTATTTCATTTCTTTCTTTTTCTTCTCTTCAAACTTCACTCTTGCATAAGCCCCTGGAGTTCTGTGAGGAGAACAGCCCCTGACCTTGACATTACTTGAGTTGCCTATAAATTATGTTTTGTGGGAAGTTCTGTGGTTTTGACGAAGGTTAGTATTTTCAATTTGAGTGTCAGATAATTGCCCAAAATTAAAATGTAAACCAATGAAGGGGCTCTTTCTATCCTTTCAGTGTGAATGGGTGTTGTTCGGACTCCATCCCTTGGCTCTCGCGTCCTGCCCTCCCCTCCTCCTCCTCCCTCTTCCTCCCCCCTCTCTCAGACACCAGACAGAGAGTGTGAGGGCTGAGCTTCACCTCGGTACACTTCAGGCTTTCTGCCTCTCAAGCTGGTTCACGCTCCACTGACCAGGGCTAGGGCTGCCTGGGCTGCATTATCAATTACCGGCCACAGGCACACACTGTTCCTGACAGACCCAAGGGAGAGGCACTCCACACAGAAATTCCTGCAGTGGAAAAAAAAAAAGGGCTGAGGAGGGGAGGTACTTCCACAGCCCCAGCAACCAAATCCTGCTCCCTGCCCAGTTCTTTTTTACCGTGGAGACTTTTTTCAAGTGCTAAGTAACTAATGTTTTCAAGTGCACAAGTGTATACCCTGAGTTGAGACCTCTGAATCATAACCCACAGTGATATTTTTAGCAAATTTAAATGGGTCTGGTGTTGTGCCAAAAGTTGGCCCTTAACCCCAGAAACATCTGAGGCCATCAGAGCTTTGTAGGTGGGATTAAGACTTTTTCTTCCTGTGCTACAGCAACACGTAAATCACCATTTATTGTTGGAGAGGATTATGGTAATGATAATTCCTTCTTATCACCTTTTTAATCAACAAGGTATTATTTAAAAATTGATGTGATGTTTTTGGATCCACAACTGAAAACAACAATGGGTTGGACATGCAGGCAGAATAACCCTGGTTATTTAAGCCAGTTTCCGACATTAACTCCAGAGAGTCCGAACAAGGGGGTCCGGATTTTCTCTGGAGTTTGCCTTTTACATATGAACAATTCAGCAGGAGATGTTCCAATCAGATGACACAACACACCTGCTTGCTTGCCGTGAATTCTCCGTATAATCTCCTGACATTATCCAGAGTTTTCACTAGGGGGCTGGCAGGAAAAACTCTTTTCTGCACAGCACCCGACTTGGAAATCCGCGTTCTCACTTTCAGCCCCTCCAGAAAATTTCAGGAGATTATCCAGAGTTTAGAGCATGTCTGAAAGCAGCTTTAGTCTCATTACCAGGCTCACATGTGTGAGTTCTGAATTCTAAACAATTGTACAAAAAACCAACTACATCCCAAATTCTCACACCCTGAAAATAAAAAAACTTGCTCGTCCCACTGGACGGACGGTGATCATTGTTGTGAAAGTAAGGGAAGCAGCAGAGAGACATAAAGAGCATGCGCACATGTACATTATGTGTGTCTGTGTCCTCGGAGCCTATGTGTGAAGAGCCTGTCACAGACAATGTGCCGTGCCTGTATGAGGGTGAGGTTCAGCCCAATGAAGCACTGCTTGTCCCCTCCAACTGCATCCCCCACTGTCACCCTGGGACGACGATGCTGACAGTGATTGGTGACTGTGTCCTGCACTCCTCTCTCCTCCCGCCATCTCTACCATCCCTTGCTCCTGTGCTCCACTTTTATCTGGCCCCACTTGCTGCCCCTGGCTTTTAATGCAGAGCTTGGCTCACCATTAATCAAAGTCAAAACCTCCTAGTGTCTGGCTGAGACATAAAGAGAGAGGGAGAGAGAAGGAAAAGAGAGACGGAGTAAGAAAAAGAGAATATGAAAGAACGTGATGAAAGAATGAAAAGCTTCTTTGCCTTGGCGTCGTTAATCTAAGGTGGAATACAGATGAGTTGGAGCGTCATTTTACATGTCTGGCACAGACCTGAGTCTCTGTTTTCATTATTCTACCTCCAGTCGCCATATTTCACATGCTATGTTGAAGGGTTAGCATATGAAGTGTGCTGCTCCACATATTGAAGGAACACTCCAGTTGTTTAGTGTTGTACTTTCGAAAAGTTGGGGCGCACAAGAGACAGATTTTAAATAGAATGCCCCAAACTGCAGACTTTCAGGGCCTTGTATGGGTCAAGCTCCAAAAAATGCTGGATCCTACATTTCCCCCACAGTGCCACTCAATAGTGCGTGTTTCTTTGACCCTGCCTGCCATTGAAATGTAAACATATTTCAAACTCCATGCCCATAATTTGTAACACTGGGTTTCTGTTTGTTAAATGTTGGACTAAAATGACCCTGATTATATCACAAGGGTAATTTTCCCTCCAGAGCTACAGGAGACAATAAATAACTGTGACATGCAAACTTATGTGGAGCTGTAAAATCTGTGCTTCATCTGCTCAGCCTTATCTGAGCTCACAGCTAGAAGGGGGGGGGCTCTCAGTTACTGTCACCTGAAAGTCTGGACCATGGTCCAAACCAAAGTTCATGTCCTGGTTACATTGTTTACATTTGAACTGGATAGTTTTGGTTTCACTTTGCAATTTAGGGAGCACACTAAAGACTTTGTATGAGAGCCCTGTCATCACCTATGTGGGCGGTGTCCACCTATCCTGACGGGCGTTTGTCTGCCGTTGACGTGCTGTCAATTCAGTGATTGTCTTTTGTCAACTTTTTTGAATAAAGCACAAAAGTAAAAAGTAGTCTTACCATTGGAATGTGGAAAACTAATGAATTGGTTCACTTGAATGTGTTACTACTAGCAATCCTGTGAGCCGCTTCTTTTTCTGCTGTTTCAACTTCCTGTAACTGTTTTTTTCACGCTGCAAACAAACCAATCCATGGTTCAGTTTGAAGCATGTTTGCAGCCACTTTTAAAAGTCGACTTTCTCTTTCTCTGCTGGGCTCTTCCGGTTTGTACTTTAAACTGCCGACACACTATTAAACCATGGAGCCTCCTAATAGGGGTTCAGTGTCAGTGATGAGGGCAGCAGCCTATACTTATATGTTGTGCCTCTGTCAAAAGCATAGGTCTAACTACAGCCCGCCCTATTAGCAGGGGCTCACAGGGCCAAGCCACCCATGACTACATGGTCATGGGTCTCAAGCATCATAAAGAGGGATAAGTTCGGCACCGTGGATTTCCGTCGAGGAGCCATGGTTGGAATTGTTTTCTGAATCACATTATATACGGAGGACTCTGAATGTGGTCAATGTGGAAAAAGAAGAACCTGTACACTCCATGAAGATATCATGCACAAATGCATATGTAGAAAATCATGCTTACACCTACTGTCTCTTAAATCACCACATGAAGACGTCATAATTGACAAAGGGGCTCAGTAGCATTCAAACCCACTCTTTATCTTTTCGCCTGCAGCTATTACCTCACATTGGTTCAGGGACAGGATCCAACATTTATGAGAACAGACATCAAATGAAATAAAAATGGCACTCGGACGGAGCCCGAAGAACCGTCTGTGATGATGAAACTGTTGGACACCCTAGCTGGGATACATACAGGCAGAACTGAGAGGGAAGAAGCGAGGAAAGAGGCAAACCCCCTGAAAACAAATGGAAAGGCTCTGTGGGCTGTAAACTGAAAAGACATAATGAATAGTGCCTCCACAGACATGTTTGCCTAACATCTCGTCTGATTTTAGAACCCCACAGAGCGCAGATCTCTTTAATTCATCTGGTTGTTTGCATTCCAGTCGACTGCAGTGGATCTTATCGTGTCTTGAATGCAACCCACTCGGTCGGAATTGCATGGGATGGCCAAGGATAGCGGTGTTTGCATTTCTGTGGGAATAGCGCTCCAAACACAGCGGCTAAGTGGAGGAGGATTGTTTGTACATATACTTGGCACTCTGTGGTCGGAGGGATTGCTGGCACATAATCTAGGTCAAGGAGGCTGTGCCAGGAAGATCACAGAACTGTTGAGCATCAGGCGTTAGTTGAAAGAGATAGCACCGGTCTTAAGATTTATAGACTTTTTTTTCTTTTCATGCATTGTTCACCAAAGCACCCCCGCAACACCACTCAGAGTGGAAAGGAGTTGTAAAATCTGTAAAGGATGAGGAATACCCTCTTCATCTGAATACCCTCGGCACTGGTGGATGTAGGTTAAGTGTCCAGGATGGATTACACAAGGAATCAGAGCTGCCATATCCAGACAGTTTTCATCGCAAGTACGTTCATTGGCCACACGACTACCAAACAAATGCATCTCTGCAGTTGTTTAGGATTGTAACAAATTCACTAGAAGCAAAGCGAGACTTTTCCCCTTGAATTAAACCATCCGATTTTCACAAAGAGACATAAATGGTCTTATATTACGAAATTCAGGCCAGACATGAATGATGGCCTATAGGGGGCATTGTGTGTCTGTATCTTCTGGAGAGCACAGACCGTGAATGAACTCCTAAATCACACTATTGATCAGTCCTTCCTCCCAGACACACGGTGGGATCGAGGGCAGTTAAATGGCCTCTGCGGTGGTTCACACTAAATCCCCTCAACTCTGTCCCCACCTCCATTATTCCCTCCTCATCCGTGCTTTTCCTCCTCTCACCTTTGTCTACTCATGGCCAATTTACACCATAAGCTGTCACAACTACTGCTGCCCCATAGGTGGCCCATTGGTTTTTCTTAATCTCCCAGCAGGCCAGTAAAAAAAGCCACACCAAGTTGTAAAGGCAAGACTCCATTGAGGTGGGACCAAACTTTTTCTTTGCTAAGTAATCTGACTTTAAGGACCACTTCACTGACGTGTCCTCTCATTGGTTGAGATTCTTCTAGTACTAGAGGAGTAATAATATACCATTAGCCTTGTCAACAGTCTGCCTCTCATGGGAAAGCTCCATTTATCCCCTTAAATCCCTCACCTGATTATGTTGTTTCAAGCTGAGGAGCAGAAAGTAATACTGATTTTTGTACGCCGCTTTTTTTTTTACAAGACAGAACTCTGAGTCTCTGAAAGTACAAAACACTAATACTTTCACTTTGGCTCTGACACCAGGAAAAACTGCAAAAATGATCTTGCTTAACTTGGCTTGAAACTACATCATCAGTTGCAGGTTGGGAATTGATGAAATGGTCCTTTAAACAGAGATGTACTCAAGTGATTATTGCTAAATGCCTTCATTTAAACCTCTTTTACACCAAAGTATATGCAGGTTTACTTTAACACAGCTCACCCCACTTAAAAGGTGCTTGACTCTATTCCCATTGCCAGTAGAGGAGTTTGCCTTTCTGTTTCTTTTCCCTGGTGCGTCATGTTGGACGTCATGAATGCACCGACAACTGAGGCGATGTCTCACCTTGCTGTATTTCAAATTAGCGCATTTACCCAGGTGTCATGTTTCCATCACTGCCGATCGGAGTCGCAGCTGATAAAAACCAGCGTCTACTGCAGTGTCATTTGACCCAGGAGTAAATTCTGATTGTATCCATTCCCATTGCAGCCAAGCTGTTAGGAGTTGTTAGTGGGGTTTTTTTGCATTTTATTTGTGAAAATAGTGGATGATAGTGGAAAATAAAAACTGCTTAAGACTCAATTACTCATCTCAAGCTATTTTTTTAACAGCAAATAACTAAAATGAAATGAAAAAGGGATTCCATGTGAGTGGTGCAACATTTACCCTTCATTTCCCCACATTATTCCCAATACAACACATTTAATAAAACAGGAATAGAAATGTCCAAAAATTGCTTGTTATGATGAATAAACTCAAATGTTTAAAAGGAATGTCGTTACTTTGTTCAATTTAAAACACAACTGCAATGAAAGTATTTGATTGAAAAATGTTCAACTTTCACATCCTGCATATCTGCACTCCCTGATGTGCACAAACATGGCCATGTGACATAAACAAAGAAATCTGTCTATTGTACTGGCAATCTTGGCTCTGGCATGGATAAGGCATTATGTGAAATTAGGGTTGTGTATTGTTCATCTGTTAAGTCCAAACAGTGCCAGCCTGTTCTTTTGTCTCACAGTTAGGCTTAACTTTTCATTCGGATGCGGAAACAATCAAAAAAGTTTGAGCAGGGTTTTGATTGTGCTGTACCTTTTAATGGATCAGTCATCCAAGTTTTTGTCTTTAGGTGTGAGTACCAGAAAAACAATGCATTTGTATGCATTTTGATTATTATAGTTATATACACCCGACCAGCAGCAATTATAGTGTAATCCATCAACCCTTCACTACAGGTGCCTCAAACAAAAACATCCACTGTGCTGCTGTTCTGCAGACAGAAACACTTTGCTGATGAAAGAGGTCAGAGGCGAATGGTCAGACTGGTTCCAGCCATACATTGTATATAAAGATGACATGACAGCGCCTGAAAAGTGAAGCTAAAGCATCTTGATCGCCACCTGGTGCCTGGCTGCATTATAGGTCCTTAATTCCCCCTCCTCTATGTTAGTGAATGAGACATGAGCCACACAAAAAGTCAAAGTGTCACACTGACATGTGTGTCCAAGTCCAAGTGCTCATTTCTTCCTGGTAACCTTGGTTTTAATTGGTTATTTTTGATGCAATAAAAAATGGGGGAAACATCATGATTGACAGCTGAGACTGACTCGCGACTGGTCAAGCACTTGTATCGTCAGGACCTCGCTGCTGCTGCTACACTCATTGATTGCTACTACACAGGCTCTGGATCCAAATGCGCAAGATGGCGACGTTTGTATCCGGGGATGTTTTAGCTTGATTTCTGGATAACGGGGAGGAAGCGATGACGTGTCGTCCATCTGTGTACACAGTCTATGGTTCCAGCTGACAGAAAAGCTATGGTAACTCAGATAACCACTCTTAACAGCTGTGATGAACAGAACAGCATCTCAGAGTACACAGCACATCAAACATTGAAGCCTTGCAAAAACAAAAATAGAGGCCGACATTTTAAAGAGAGTCTCTACTTTTAGACTTTGTGGTGCATTATTAACAATAATCCTGTCTCAATACTTCTGCCTCTTCAGTGCCCTGCCAATGAAGCCCCCTGTCGAAACTGGGAACAGTGCAATTATCCGGCTACAAAGGGCCACATAGGGCTGGACATAGGCCTGGCAGATTACTGGCAGACACCTCATTACTGCAGCCGACTCCAACAATGGGCCTGAGTATTGCTTCTTCTACATCTATCTGTCAAGTGTGCTATTAGCCTGTCAAATGGGGATAGTCAGCACCATTAGGCCACCCTGATAATCAGGCCTATTTACTCCCTCATTTTCCTCTCCTTCACTGTCATAGTCACGCACTCTGGTCAAAAACAGGCACCTGCTTTCTCTTTCTCGTCCTGTCCTCCCTACCATTTCTCCACTTTCACTCATTTTCAGACAAAGACAAGTTCAGACGGTCAACACATCCCTCTCAGAGAATCAAAAATGCTATCTCATCCACCAACTAGACCAAATTTAATTTCTAAATAGCTCTTGCATACAAAAGAGATCGGGATGAAGCAAATTTCTGTTTCAACGATCTTGGAGTAAAAAGCGATGAAAGTCTGTCCTGCAGAGTGGGAATGTACAAGTCGATTTTATTTGACATTAGATATTTCATCATTCGATCAAAAGTATTTGCAGACACAAGTTCTCACTGAATGTGACAGAAACCCACGACGCAGAAAATCATGGTGCATGGCCAACAAACGCTTCCAGGGACCCGAGTATCTCTTTCCTCGTGGGAACCTCACCAGAATGAACTCAACCGGCAATCTCTTGTCTTTCACCACAGCGTATCTCCACTTGAAGCCTGTTATTAGGTCCCAAAAGCTCCCAGCGCCATTTTCATGGCCCACCTCATCCACAGTAACACAGAAAAATGAAGAGAGCCTCATTTAAATTTTTCACTTGGTCAACACTTGTCCCTTGATAGGTGCTTCTGTGTACAAGTCCAAGACCTACGAGAGCATGAAAAACGCTGCTGCAAAGAGGACCGGCAAAGACAATATCCTCGACCTGTCATTTCCATTGGCTGGGCTCAAATCCCATCACAGGCTCAGTTAGAGGATGAGCACACACACAGACACACACACACACACACACACACACACACACAAACGCCAGAGACAGACTGAGAGAAAGAAAGAGAGAGAGAAAAAAAAGTGGATGAAGGTCATTTTCATTGACTGCATGAGCTCAGATCCATCACAGGCAAAACAGAAGAGAATGCACACACACACACACACACACACACACACATCCACACAAACACAACCATGCAGAGACAGACAAGGAGACAGAGGACAGAGAATGAGAGAGTAATGAAGAATATTTCAACTTGGCCTGAAAACAGCAGCTGTTCGTGCATCTATCTTGGGCTGGGTCTCCTCCAGTCGGACATTAAATTAATGAACAGTGAACAGTGTTGAACTTGGATAGCTTGTTATACGGCGCTAAAGCTAAAACCTGTAGATCAACATGTCTCCGTCTGTTCTCTGTCCGTATGCTCGGTGTAACTCCAGTATGAGACAAGGACAGATTAAATGAATTTAAAGCGATGCTATGTAACTTTTTCCGGCCTCTGCAGCCATAAGTAGTTATGAATTAATTTGGGCGCGGAGTCCAAGCGGTTAAGTGGTTTTCATGCACAGAAAACAAAGCAAATCAATCGCTGAAGCAGAGCTCCAACTGTGTTGAGTCCCTCTCGCTGAACTAAAAACACAGCTGAGTCTATCCCTCATCAACCCCGGCTCGTCCAAACACAGCACAACAACAAACACTTCTCCGTTTGGAATTCTTGATATTTCCATGTTGAATAGTACAAATGAACGCTGGTTTTTAAATGTCTTCTTTTTTTTTTTACTTGCCTCCATATTTCTTAAACTTGCTGGCCCTGATTCTTGAATTTTATTGTTTGGCAATTACTCGTACTTGCTCACCAAAGGTACATAGGCGTTTGGGGCATGGAGTGGGAATGACAGAGGAACCGTTTTCCCTATTACGAGATAGTGTACCATCAAAAATGATTTTGAAGCTGTTTAAAGAAGTAGAAATAGTTGCATAGTGTTGCTATAAAACTCTTGAATCTATTTTTGTTTATCCAGAGAGGAGGAGTGTGTCAGTAGCCTTATATTGAAATAGACTGACGTATTTTGACTGGGTGGAATGTTTTGAATATCGGGTAAAAAACATCTGTTTGAACAGGTAGTTAGGTAACATGTAATATTATGTCATGTCGGCTCCCCCTTTTATATTTTATCTGGATCGTTTACTTTATTTGGCATTATTTATATTTGTTTGTCTTTGTTTTATTTACTCGTCTTCCTAACATTTGGTTTGATCTCTTTGTCTGTGATGCTCTTAGCGACTAGCGTCTGTGAAAGGTGCTATTTAAACGATCTTTGATTTTTTTTGCCTCCTATAAATCGGAGGATTTAAAGGCAGGTTTCGAATGCGATGCTGCCTTTCATGAGGTGAGAAGCACTGACTCGCCGCGCTGCATAGCTCAAAGAACAAAGTCTGGTAAAACAAACTGAACATTAAAAAACAAAGACGTGTAGACTGAGAGCCTCTGGATGTGAACCTCAAAAAGAAAACAGGTTTCGTAAATGACTCGTGCTGTTTGTGGAGGGATGATTACCTTCACCAGTGTTAAAAGACAAGAATCTCTGGAATGCCCATAGAGACTTCCAAAATAGGGGCATTCCAATCACATGAGTTGTAAATAAACCACAAAGATGGGAGAGGTGGTTCAGTATACTTCTTGTCCTTGTGCAAAATGAAGCATCCTGCATGTTGGTACTAAGTTTGAACTCCTCACATCGTGTTTTCAAAAACAAAAGACATGAGTCTTATTTAAAACAGAAGGCAAACAGAACAGGTTTGTATCTGTAGGATTTCCACTATACCAACTGGCCTTGCACTGCAGACGCTAAGTCTTATTGGCACAGCAATCAGCTAGCGGTCTTTTGAGTTGAAATTATACACATTTATAAAATAATAGTAGGATTTGCTCTTTCAGAAATACATAAAAAAATGAAATGAAGGGAGATTGGAACCCGGTTTCTTACAGAGGAAAGATCTATGGTGAGTTACATGATGATGATTATCACACTGCAAATGGATCAGTGTAGACGTCATCATCGTTATCGTATCACACCATGTCGCATCAGCCACTTACCGGCCTGATTGGTGGTGATGTCTATGGAGACATGCTGGGCGGGATACGGGCTCTTATTACTAACTCCGTTGACAGCCTGTATCTCGAAGCTGTAGAGAGTGTGAGCCCACAGGTTGCTTATGAACACCCGGGTCTCGGTCAGACCCAGCTGCCGCGGGACAAAGTCCACGTTGTCGTCGCAGTGGGAGCAGGAGCGCCGGTCGGCCCGGCACTTCTTGCACACTATGTTGTAGACGACGTCGCCGCGGCCGCCCGTCTCCCTGGGGCTATGCCACTCCAGGATCACAGAGGTTTCATTCACAATGGAGATCACGTTCCTCGGGCTGGATGGGACACCTGTAAATGTACAGAGAAAAGACTTGAGTCGAAGACAAGCTGGCACAAGCTTTCTGTCCGTCGCATATTTTTCGAGAACCGTTCTTCCAATCAGCTTCACACCTTGCATGTGTTTTGTTAACGGCATGACAGGTATTCACTGGGGTCCCTGGTGTTGATCTCCATCATGGCAGCAACATTCATAGAATCATTTACCTTTTTAGTAAAAAATTGGAGCATGACGTTCATTCTATTGCAGCAATACTTAATATCAAGAGGAATTACACAGCTTTTATCCTGAAAAGTTGTGAACTTGGGTCTGAGGACCTCTGAAATAGACGTTTACAACAGGTACTTCACTAGTTTAGTCAATTTACAACCTGTAATAAATGTAAGCGTTGTTGTCCAAGAGCGGGTTTGACATTTTTTCCTCCATCCTCAGCAGAATTTGAATGCTAATTTATTCCATTCATCTCCACAGAGATCATACAGCGAAACGTCTGTGTCTATCAAACATTGGCTTTTTAGCAAAACGCAGTGTTGCTTGGTGAGTTCTTATCCGAGTGGCTCCGGAGATTCACGCTCCTATTCACTCCCTCATAGCCCGCAGCTGGAGCAGAAACTCAAAGGCAATCTTCACAGAGAAATGTAGAAATGACAAAACTATTGTTTTTCTCGAGTGGTGGCAAAATATTAGGCGGCAGAGAAAGTGGCGTGTTAAAAATCTCAGTGTAGAAATTTGCTTAGGTGAGACTGTGTCCCTCCGCAGCTCCTTCTTCTGCAGATGAAGCAGAAATTCACCGAAGCCCTTAGTCAGTGCTGCTTAGGTTGAATGAGGCTGCCCTGCAGAGCTGATCTGGTACCAATTTATGCTCCATAAAGCCTGACCTTTATCATTAAAAGAGAATTTGAACTGACTCATTTCTAGATCCAAGACTGCTCAGAAACTAAAAATTCATTCAGCTCCTCAGACCCTTTGAGGGATTACTCAGCTCTGTAACATACTGCACTTACTGTCCTCCTCTCCTTCCTTTTCGAACCATGAGAAAAATATGACAACAAGCGGGAAATACGTATAGATTTTTAATCATATTATGATGCAGCACTCGAGTTTCCCTATTTATACCTTGTATAGTCCAGATAGCTATTCTAGTCAGCACAGAAACAATTAATCATTGTTGCTGCGACGCCATGTGGGATAGCCCTGGGGAGCTGGGACAAAGCGGCAGAGCACACATGGATGAGGGAACGGCGCTGCTATCGCCGCGACCTCAGCTCAGCACCGCAACAGCGGAGAGGTCAGTGACAGGAAGGGCGTGACCTCGGTAGTGTGATTATTATGATCCGGCTGTGAGGACAGGTAGTGCTGCAAATACATGGTCGACCAGTGCATAATTAATTAATTTGATACTTTACATTAATGCATATTTGCAGACAGAATTTTAGTCCAGCAAAAACTTGGACATGAGGGAATCTGCAGCACTTCAGCCTTTTCCCTTGGGGAACGCACAATAGGCACCTCATATGTTACGTATATCACTTGTGTCCTCTGTATCATTAATCACGTGCACGCACTTGTCCCCAAACTGGAAAACAGTGCACATCTGCTCATGTGGAAAATGTGGCACAAACTCGCATTCCGGAACCATCTATACTTTTGTATCGGGCTTTATCAATGTATTCGTACCACGGTGGGGTGGAAGTAAAGAAAAACATTCCTGGTTGAGGTGTGAACGGAGCGTCATCCCAATTACTTCCAGGCTACATGTGTGCAGGGACAGCCAGAGAAATCAAATGTGACTGCCACTTAACCAGTGATTTGCAGACTATTACTGTAGCCTGTGGCTGTTGTAATTTGCCATAGAATTTAATTTGTTGAGAGCGTTACTTACAGGCTCTCAGCTTGCGGTCATTTAGCAATGCCAATCAGATTTGGTTGTGCTTACATACAGCACATTTTCTTTCACTTAGGTTAAAAGGGTGAGACATGAATCTAAAGCAGCCCCTGTACCCTCTCTGGCATGTATTACAACACACTAAGGGCTCTATTCTAATGCTGCAATTGATTTTCTGATTGATTTTTATTTGATTAACTCAAATACAGTACACAAATGGGCACACGGTACTATAACTCATCAGGGTATCGCAATAAAGTCATACAACTAATTTATTGCGGTGCTTAGGGAGGAAAAGGGAGTGACACATATGCACTACTTATATCCCATTTTTCCGTAATATATCAAATAAGAACGATAAAATTATACAATGATTATAATAATAAAAACTACACAAATTCAAGCGCTGGTCTTAAGACTATCTATCACAACAACCACTTTAAGTGCCAGGTCATCTGTGTAAGGACAGTGAGGACATATTACATTTCTTCAGTATGGGCAAGTGCATTGTGCAAAAACAGTTCTACATTCCAAGTGAATCACAACATGTGCTTAGACTGGACTGCTGTAATTACTTATCAGAATTTCCCAACAATTCTTGGAAAGCCTCCAGCTGATCAGTAATTCTGCAGCACAAGTACTAGAAAGTTGACAGAAACTTCCTCTGCATTGGCTCTGTGTCAAAGCACAGAAGATAATTCAAAATGTTTTTCCCTTACATATAAAACCCGTAATGACCAAGCGCCTGGAAGTAGGAAATCAATATTGTTGTGCAGGAGGCACAGAACAGCAGGGCACAAATACACAGAAGGCAAACATGCAGACAGAGGATGTGACTCTGAAGTAGAACTCGTGGAAATAGTCGAGGCCGTGTTGTCTTGTTTAACAAGTGTGATAATGCGCATTTAATACATTGCAACACAAATTCATTTGTATTATTAACATAAACTATTTTGCATACAATAGCCCGTGGGCATGGGCATGTGAAAGTGTATCTTGACATGTGCGTTTGTATGTGTGTTTAAGTATGTGTATTTCTACTTGTATGTGTTAAAGTATGTGTATGAATGTGCTTGTATCTGTGTTTGTGCATATGTATATGTGTAAATACAGTGTGTGTGTGTGTGTGTGTGTGTGTGTGTGTGTGTGTGTGTGTGTGTGTGTGTGTGTGTGTGTGTGTGTGTGTGTGTGTGTGTGTGTGTGTGTGTGCATGAGTGTGTTCATGTATCAGCATGTGCATTTGTGTGCATGCGTTTGAATGTGTGTATGTGCATTTGTATGTTTTTTGTATGTTTGTAAGTGTGAATGTCAATGTTTTATTGTGCATGTGCTTGTATGTGTGTATGTGTGTGTGCATGTGCTTGTATGTGTAGATATGTATGGGTATGTGCATGTATCTTTAACTCTTCCTGACAAGTACAAATTCCAGTTTGCTAAATACATAATAATTATCTAAGGTAAACAGAACCATGACACTCCCCATGTCTTTCATGCACATACTGTGTGGTCCAAAATCTGAGACCCTTTTCCATTACACATAAATATGAAAGTGTTCAGACTCGTACATGTATGGTGAGATACTCAAAGAGACTCTCTACTGACTACTACTGCAGGTGGATATACACCCTGGTATGTGTAGCTGTGATGTACAGAGAGGGCTTTACGGTGCCATCTTGGTTGTAAAACACCACCGTGCAGTTTCTCTCCCTGGGTTGCTAGTATTAAGAGTGCCCCAGTGCCCAAAAATAAACACTTCTGCACACAGTTTACTCCTCCCTCCTTTGCACAGGCTGAAGCCGACACTTCTCCTCTTTCAAAATGTTTGTTTTTATGATGTGAAACGGGCCTTGAGGGACCAACAGAAGGCCCCTGAGTGGAGATACTGATCACAGCCAGAATAGCTGGTGGAAGGGAAAGAAAGCGGGGTTGTGTGGGCTGGTGAGACATGAAATGAAACATGTTATAAGCACTAATACTGTCTGGCTGGGAAACTGAGGGAGTCATAGATTGATACTGTGAATGGGTGTGTGCAGTGCAGCTTAGGAGATGCATCCACAATGACTCGTTTGGAAAGATGTGGAAGCTCCACTTTAACGGACTAAAGAATAATAATTCCCACATTATTCTCTATGATAACTATAATATCCAAACATGACTCTGCATTTATTAAGCTTTAGATGGGGCAGAGACCAGAGTCATTTATAGCATGTGTGCACGCATGTACGCAGTAGAACATTATGTCCTCCAAGCCAGCACAGGGATTAGAGTAGTTCCATTTACTACTGAGAGGAAACTGGCTGCTGAGCTCTGGGAAGCACCCTCAAACTGACTCCCCAACTGACAACACAGTTGAAGTGGGGGGAAAAAAAAACACGAGAGAGAGAGAAGAACAGAATATTTATGCACTTTGATGGCTCACTCCTCTTTCCCTTTGAAAACAGAACAAGGAGAAATGGAAGGCAGTGCATAGGCAAGCAAAAAAGGAAAGAGGAAAAGAAAAACTAAATGGGATGATGAGGCGAATGGAAAAATAGATAACCCCTGTGCGTTCAGTCAGGAATTTTGATGGGCTTTGTTTGTGTTATGAGGCAAAGTGTGTGACGGGGCTCAAGGAGGCTTTCAGGGGACAAGCCACAAATATTGAGTAGTGAGTGTGAGCCACAGGATTCACAGGCCAGCGAGGTACAAATCAGGGATGTCAGAACCATTCGATTTCCTTCTCATCCCCTATACTTATATTGATTAAGTTACATTCCAAAGATTTCCTCATTAACTAGTGGTAGGAAGAGGCAATGTGCATCATTTCCAACATTGTGTTGTGCCTTTCTCTGCAATCCCTGGTTCCTTTTGAGACAAAACTGTCAAATGTACAGATTCAGCTCTTTACTTTCCCTCCCACTGTCTTAATGGGAACTTTTTTTAATGGGAACATATATTTCTGACATAAGTCCTTCTCTCCCATCACTCTCTTCCTTTCTCAGCTGTTCCTCACACCAGGGAGCTCCATCACTAAATCCCCTCTCCCCTACAGAGCAATCAGCGCTGGTTTCACTGCCCGACTCCCCTCGGTCTCCATTGAACATGTCATTTGCCTCCTCTGACTCAAACACTGAGAGAAAACTACTGGCCCAGCATGTTGGAGCTGGCGGACACCAACCACGCCCCCTCCGCCTATGCAGCACCGTTCGGACATGTAAGCATTCATTCTTTTTCACATATGCGCACACTTTGGGATTTGGCTGTTTGTCAGACTGGAGGCTGGAGCCCGGAGATGGGACCACGAGGGGATGCGGTGCAACGCAAAGCCACTGTCCCAGAGCCCACTGTGCTGGGCAGAAGAGTGGGCTTCACGCTGAGAGACAGAACACTTGGTGTTCCTCCCCTCAGGCGTGAGCTGGAATCAGCACAAGACCGAGGATTGGGGAAAAGGAGGGGCGGAAGGTGGAAGGGTTGTTTGAAGTACATCCTTGGCAAGTCCCCGAGGGAAAGGGGTGGGTGTGGGGGGGGGGTTCTATAGCGTGAAGCCCCCTGCTGACACAGCCAGCCGCTGGACAATCCATCAGCAAGCTAATCAGACTGATCTGGAGCAGAGAGAGACCGGTGCCTCTGACGCTGTCGTGAAGAGCTGAAGCCACAGCTTCTGTTCCTGCAGATTGGCCTGATTTCAGTTCCTCGTGCAGTGCTCTTATCAGGACCTGCAGTATTAAAGAGATTCTTACAAGGATGATCTCACTGCCCCCTCCTGCTGAGATCTAGGACACCCTGAGCATCAAGCTCAGTCGCCACTGTATGCTTGAACCTTCGGAGAGGAGGCTTTGAATTTGCTGGTGCTAATTAATCGTGAACTCATACCGAGGACAGACTGAAATTGGTTTAAGAAGTTAATATTAAAAGGGGCAGAGGAAAACAAAATTCTCAGTAGGATATTTTGAATGTGGCTAAGTATGAGAAATAAAAAAAGCATTTTCAAAGAAGTGGGATACAGTTTCTTGTAATGAATATTTAATTTTGTGGTGCACTGCATAATCGTGATTGTAATAGTGAGATTTTTTTCTTTTCTTCTCTCTTTTACTTATGATCTTTAACGTAACTAAGCACCTGGAATCGGTTATCATGCAAAAACCTAAAAAATAAAATAGTTTAGCCTAAATGTTAAGATATACAGACGAGTGGAGTTATACATGATATGAGAGAAGAAACAGAGTGTGATGCACATTGGGAACAAGAACAGAGCAGAGAAGATAAGACTAGAGAAGAAGAGGCATACATTGATTGAAGACAGAAGAAAAGTAACACGGGCTCGGTTTGGAAACTGAACACAGACCGGAGGGATCTGTTAAAAAAGCTCCACTAGGGAGATGTTGTGGGGATTGCTTGGGGAAATTTTGAGGCCTCGAGGTACAGGCGGATGATAAACTTGATGGAGCGTTGGACGCATCACCAGAGAGTTGTGTGGTACACCACGCAGAGGGTGGAGAAAACGCAAGGTGAAAGTGGGGTGTCATCCACTGAGGACGTCCACAGCCTGAAGCTGCGGATGGCTGCACTTGGGAAGCGTTCAAACGGTCAGATGTTCAGCCGCCACGCTGCTTACAGGTTCTTCTGCAGCTTATTCAAAGTTATAAAAAGAATACATGGCAAAGAGAGGTGAATGCACGATCCGATTCGGAAGGGAGTAAAGGTTTTAAGCTTCTTCCTGAGGTCAATTAGTCAAGTAAATCAGGGCTGAATGCCGACATAACCATGGCAATAACGCTTCGGGGTCTGGGGTTGTGAGGGGAACAAACCATTAAGACACTCCCCGGTGACGGTGAAGGAAGATAGATAAACAAAGATTCTGACGGCTTCTGTGGAACGTGGTGTCAGCGGGGATGACAGGAAGGCTTAGCTTATTGCTTTTACATCATATTAAGACAACTACGATGCTGCGAGAGGCCTTATTGGATCTCCAGTGGATAACGGCAGGGCAGTGTGGAAGCTTCGCAGCATCTGCCTAAGTAATTAGGACTTCAGGGGATGATAGCGGACATAAAGAAAGAATAACAGTGTAGGAAGAGGGAGAGGGCGAGGGTGATGACCGAGGGGGAAACAGAAAGGAAGCTCATTGGCTCAGGGATGGAGACGTCACTGAGATGATCTCTACTAGACTCGTCATGGAAATATAGTGGATTACATGCATGAGCAGTACAGTTAATTGATTCCAAATATGCATTTCAACTAAAATGGATAATGAGCACGGATATGCCTGTTGCTTGTGCTTGTACTCCACAAATGTAAGCGTGTAACTGTTAATGTCTGGGTGTGATGTCGTATGCGATATACTAACTTGTGCAGGGTTCATCCGGCTGGTCAGCATCCCCGCGGTAGTAGCCGTTGCGGCACACACAGACGGTGGCAGCCTCAGCTGATGAGCGGCTGTTAGAGGGACACTGGAGACACAGACCAGGACCCTGGGCTGACTTGAAGGTACCCGGCGGGCAGGCTGTGAGAACAGGAAAAACAATGTCAGGAAAACAGTGAAGAAAAGGAGAGATCATGAGCCAAGGACCTACAGTACAGTCTGCTAGAATTCTGAGAGATGTATACAGAGACTCTGTTTTGTTTTGGTTTTTAACCTCCGGTTGTAAGATGTTATCAAACGTGTCTGTTTAATCTCATTGATAGTATAACAACTTTTTACCTCCCATGATGTTTTTTTTATTAATATTAAGAATATAACTAGCTTTATATCCAATATAAGCAGCTTACAGTCATGCACTCAATTTGTCAAATTATTATCGGGAGGGGCTGCGCAGATGTCTGAGTCAGTTGCTGCAGACATTCTCTGGAGTTTCTCTTACTAGCCCCCTCGTAAAAAGTCCAGAGAATACAGTAGGGTTATGTCCAGCAAGTGGGCACGTTGTTAACATTTCTAACACGAAATGTGAGCAAAACTGAACAACAACTAAAAATTAAATAAATATGCATAAAAACAGAAAAGAGAAATGTTTAAAGTTTATTTTAAAGACATTCACTGAACTAGCGTCAAAAAAGAAGTGCTTCACACGTAGAAGACCCCAACAAAGATGTCAACATGGAAAGAAAATTAGATTTGAGAGCTTTTGTGATAAGGGTCAATGCCGGTGTAAACAAAATCTTGATTTCCACAGCAGAATATTATATTTATAATATTATATCCTGTCTCCGGCACATTCTAGACATATGCCACCTTTCACCAAGTCCAGAAAATGTCCAGACCCAATAGTTTAAACATTCTCAGGAGTTCGTGTCTGAAAACAGCTTTTATTGCTTCTCCAAGATGCACAGAACATTCAGGCCTGAGAGTGAGCTTGTGATCTGCTGTAGTTCCCGGTGTGTTCAGGTTAGTCTATGGCTCAGGTACATATTTTTAACAGAAGACTTGAAGCAGCTTGAAGCAACACATCATTCTGTCATCGCCCGGCACTTTGTGGAGATTTGCATAATGTGTCTAACTTCAAAAGGCTGTGGTGGAGCACAAATATCATTGTGTGCATCTACTGTATATCCAGGCAACACCTTTTTTTTTTTTTGCACGTGTGTGGAAGGATTTACTGACTATAATAACGGTCATAAATGCCTGCTAAAATATTGCAGCAGCCTCACTGATGGGGGAAGAAACTGTGGTGTTGCTGCATGAAACAGAGGGGGAGGGGTCATACATTTAATGGGACATCATACAGTTGCTCCAGCTGTGCCTGTTTGCCTGAGAGAAAGATTGTTAAGGTTCGACTGGAGCTGAAAAATGGATTTGGGGTACATACTATCAATGCTTGTGTAGAATATTCCTTTCCTCACAGACTTAACTGTGTCAGTATTATTTCAATCACAGGTTTCAGAGAAATACTGTAGACAGACTTAATCAGCAGAAGATAACGATGAGCCACTGGTGAAGTGTTTGAAATGCTAGAAGCGAAACTGATTCCACCAGTATTGAATTTACTTACTGCAAAAAGGTTGTATTGTCTCTGACTAAGAGCCCTGTACTCCAATATTTATGGAGAGCTCTGTAAATGGAGGGCTATTTAAAACAATAATGACCAAGGAGTCCCATTGCTCCTCGCTGCCAGGTCAAATAGCTCAGAATATAGCACACTGACGATTTGGGAAAAACCTTTACACCTTTGTAGCAATTTTAAAAAATGCACAGAGATGCTGAGTTTGGAAGCTGGAGTCTATTTTACTGCGCTGTAAAAAAAACAAAACAAAGGCAGGTTCCTGTTTTTATGACCAATCCTATACCGTTCAGGCTGCCTCTTAGGATGACAGTTTGTTAGGGAGAGATAGATCAAGCAAAAGCAAAGGAAGTAAGCAGGAGAAGGAGAAAGAGGAGGCATCACACACACACACACACACACACACACACACAATTCGAGCCTCTGCCCCAAACAGAGGCCGCTCTCCCATCTCCTTCCATGTGGCCGACAGACACACCAGAGGCTAACTGACTGACCTCACGTCTAGTCACACTGCATTTTCACACATGGCAAGAGCATCACATACAAACAAACACAAGGCCGAACCGCAACAGCCACAAAACGGCTTATAAGACGACCGCAAGAGCTGTGAGGCGGCATCGCAGCCGTAGTGCACTGGGATATCCCCGTGAGCCAAACACATTGCTATGCTGAGGATGCTGCTCCAGAGCTGTGCTGAAACTGCAGATGCATGTATGGAAGAATATAAAAGAGTTCTAGAGATTTTGTGGGAGGGGACGGTGAAGGTAATAATGTTGCTATAGGGCAGAATGAGCCTCTTTTCAGAGTGTGTGTGTGTGTGTGAGGAAGCTGAGATTCGCCACCTCTCCTGACTTGTTTGAAAAGATCAAACTCCTTTTAATACAAGAACATTGAGACTCTTAAAACTTCTCCCCGGCCATATGGGGAGCACGCACCAGCTGCAGAGCCATTTTATAAAGCAATAACTTCCAAAGATATCAGAGATTACAAGACGATAAAACACAGATTTAAAATTCATTTTCGGCTGGAGAGGGGGAAGAGAACTTATGTGTCATCATCTCTGCTGCGTAAAACTCAAACATCAGCGTGATCACGTGGCCATCGCACTCACTCACTCCTATGCTCATGCAGTCTTTAAATGCATGGCCCTGACTCTTAAGGAACGCGATCCCAGTAAGTTGTTCAGCGTGTGTTTAATGGGGAGTGAGCTGAATATGTGCAGTGGGTTCTGCCCTCAGGTTGTGTATTCACAGACAGACAGTAACGGGCCTGGACGCTCATAAACGGACAGGAGTGAGGAGGAAAGACGCGGAGGCTGTGCTGACTCAGCTCGTCTGACGTACTGCCACAGACGCGCCTCGAGGCAAACCTGTGAGCAGAACAATGCATATCACACACGCGCTCAAACAAACATACACAGCCTGAGGAATGTGCCATCCTCACCTCCAGAATGCATTTACTGAACTGATTTACACAGAGACACATGTAACCGCTGCTGACCCCATTAAAGAAGATGGCGCGCCCATATTTTCTGCCACTTGACTAGCGTATGTTCGAGATAATTTACGGCCTCTCCTTAGACAACTGAAGATGCTGCGATCAGCATTATGGGAGGGGGAGATAAGTGACAGCCAGGCAAAAAACAAACAAACAGGCAGCAACTCACACGCACATAAACCCTTCACACACGGCACAGGATGAATGTCTGTCTAGATTGCACGGCGTACCTTGGTGCTGTTTTTCTAATGGACACATTATGTGTGCATGAATCCTAGCATTAAACTAATTAATTAGCTGCTCACTGATCTGCCTCACAGAGCAAGTGCTAGAAAGGAGGACACAGATATGGCGAAGTGAGGGCGAGCGAATGAGAAAGCGTTGTGAACAATGTTTGCAAACCCTCAGAGGTCTCGTTCTAAGGGCAGGCAGCAGTGGGCTGAGCGCCGTTATGCTTCATTGAATTTGGAACCGAGCCCAACGTCTTTCCTCCTGATTTGTGAATATTTAGATTGGAGGAGGCCAAGAGTTCCTGTCCCGCAGAGAGCGGGGAAAAAAAGCACGTACACCCATCACTCATCGAACGTGTTGGTTTTCAGGGGCGGGAGGGGAGAGAACATTAGATCAACAAGCAATTAGTCTCCCCCAGTGGGAGAATAACCCACAACTGAACTGGCTGCATGCAGAAACAAAACATTCCACCCTTTCAAGTGGCCTCCGCTGGTTTCTCTCTGTGCATTGTTCTCCCTTTTCTCAGCCCTCACATCTTTTTTAGGTTTGTCCCACTGGCAGTGCATCCCTCTCCCCTCCCTCTCCCACCTTTCCTCCCCCTTGTTGCCTTCCTGCCTTGACTGACGTGTTTGAATCCTTGTTAAGGTTGCCTGTCCGTCTCTCTCCTTCCCTGTGTATCTCACTCTGCGGTGAGATGACAGAGGTGTGCCAGCTGCGGATCATTGCCTCGCCACTCATCAGTCTATCAGCGATGACCTCGTGTCACAGCACGTCGCACCGCGAGAGATGAGACGATGATCTCTTCATGGTCGGTCATTCTCCTAGCAGGGGTTCTTCCTCTCTAATTACTGATAAGACAACAATGTCGATCTGATAGTGATCAACAAGCAATGATGATCAACTTTGTATAAAACATATTTACAAATTCTCAAGACTCAATTGGCCGGGATGAGGTGTTACTTGAGAAGATTAGCATTTAAAAAAGGATCATGTGCAGAGCTGGGTGTTAGTGCTCAGGGGTTAGACTGAGCTATGTGCTTGCTGAGCGTATAATATAGTGCACGCTGCAGGCGATGCATCATACATGGAAGCACACTGGAAGTGCACCGCATAAGGTGCCTGTGCTTAGAATGTGCAGTTGTAAAATGTATGAAGTCCATAAAAAAATCCTCGGAAACGGGAGACGTTGGATTTATGGACATATAGTGAAACAAGAATTATATTAACTTGTCTTGCATCAACAGGTTGTGCAAGATAAAAAAAAAAAAAATTACATTTAGGAGTTGCAGGAAGCCAAAGCAAAGGATAATGACCAAGATAGGTTTGGAAATGGTTTTCCTACTCAACCGCAATCCAAGTCACAGTACACTAAGCCCTCCCCTGGCTTTCCCTTTGGCATCACTCCGAAGTATGCATGAGGTTCTAAACCAGCAGAAACGGCTTGGCAGCAAATTGTGAGAAATGCAATCAAACATACGCAGCAGTTCATGTGGAAAGGTAGTCGAGCTTATGTGATAAATCTGAAGAAAAGGGTTCCGTTCTGTAATATGAGATATTTCTCTCCTCAAAATCGCTCTGCAGAACTCCAATATTGAGTGTTAGCACTAAAGTTGAGCGCATCAAAGCCATTACTCGAGTTAAGATGTTTTCTTTGATAAAAGAGATATTTGCATGATGAAATCCACGCAGCATTTCCCCACCAACTTTGGGGAATTAAGAACTTCAAATCAACCTTCTTTTTTGTTTCAAATTTGATATAACTTTGCCCGTCTGAGCTTTTAAAACACTGTGCAGAAAAGAGTGCGTGACTCACAGAAGGGCGCAAGTTGTAAGTAAGCGTCAGTGACCCTTAAGTACAACTCTCGGCCCCCAATACACCCTTAACCCCGTCCCTCATCCATCACATGGGATGGATCACAGTCTTTAAAGGCTTTAGAGTCATGCATACACCCACTCACTCACAAACACTCATACAGATAGGCTTATGAGCGGGTCAAGACCCCAGTTGACCCCTATTTCTCTATGTGGTTGCTCAGCCACTCAGAAAGACAGCTCTCTCGCCCTTAAACCGCAGGAGGCAGCACACACACACGCCGACCGTTTGCCTGTAGAGATTTGTTTAAGTGATAAATCTAACAATATCAATCGAGTGGTAAAATGAATATGTTTGTTTGACAGAGGGAACACAGAACGTGGCCGGACAGCCAACATTAAAACAAAAAGGCAATCAGCGCTGCGTGCCTATTGGTATTCACCCTCGCTCGTCTGTCATTGTTCATTTTCCAGCCCCAATCCACGTAATGAGCAGCTTTTCCAGCCCAGGTGTTCCATTTCTCCACAAGGTCATGGCGAAACACAATACAATTATTTGAGACAGATGCATGGCTGGAAACAAAGGCTTGTCAGAAATATCAGAAAATGCCCTCAGGATATTAAAAGTCAGGGTAAACTGCCTTTTAGGGTTATGATTTATTCATTCAGAGAAACCGACTCAAGAACAATTTAGCATATTTCTCATGAAGGACCAACATACATGGGCGAAGAACGACATGTTTCAGTCCAAGATCTCGGACTCTGGTGTGTGAAATGTATTTGATCTACTGTATGTGCGGTAGTTTCTTTGTAGCTTGAAGGTACCCAGGGTTCACGGTGGTGACATCACTCGGCGAGTCCGGTCAGTGTGCGTCCACTACCGCCTGTCGTCACCTTCTAATCGCAGAGAGTAAGAATGTAAGGAGGAATAAAAGAAGGCCACGGGGGGGGGGTTCTCAGGAATAAAGGGATGGTAGACAGTGTGCGGGGCTTTAAGCATATACTTAGTCTGCTTTTGTTAAGACCTGCGGCGCTAAAGAGTTCCTCCCACAGAACACTCCCCCCGACCATTAATCATCTGTCCATTCAGACCCTGTCAGAACCTCTCTGCCACCACCACCCACAAATTCACACACACACTCAACTCCTCTAAACTTTCTGCAAAACCACTCTGTCCTCTGAGCTATCTAACACATCAATATCCAAATCTGCAGAAACCCTCAGTGAACAATACTTAAACCCTGACAAAGAAAGCTCACACATCCTCCACCAATTAGGCTCTGTAGCTCCACATAGTGCCACGTTGCCATGTAGTCTGCAGAGAGCAAGTTAAAAGCAGAATAATGAGAAGAAACAGACAGATGCGCGTTACAGAAAACAAAAAACCCCTCTGCTGAATAATTTGACACCCTGTCATGTTATCTGTGATGACAGAATTTACCAGCTACATGCATGCGGACATGTTAAACCATGTCTGACTGGATTCAACAGAATGGAGCCACCTCTCCTGGCAGTGGAGCAGTAAAATACCTACAGGAGACAGTGTCCAGTGTGTGTGTGTGTGTGATTTCCTGATTTCTGTAACATAGTCTGCTTCACATACGGAGGTGAAATCCAACAGTCTGACTAAAGCTAATGAACAGAGCAGGTATGTTAGATGATGAATACAGGAGGACACATTATATTGAAATGATGTGTGTGTGTGTGTGTGTGTGTGTGTGTGTGTGTGTGTGTGTGTGTGTGTGTGTGTGTGTGTGTGTGTGTGTGTGTGTGTGTGTGTGTGTGTGTGTGTGTGTGTGCGTGTGTGTGTGTGAGCCTTAACAAACCAGCGAACAATTTAGCAGACAGCCCACGCCCCTGGGCAGGCTGTTACCATGGTAACCTCACAGCCAGTATTTTTTTTGGCTCACACTTTCCCTTTGAACAGCCGGCCAATGACAGACCAGCCGACTGGGAAATCTGGCTCACTGGAAGAGCATGCACTAATCGCGCGTGTCCGCATGTGCGTGTAAGTGCACGTGCATGCATTTTCCCTGTGCCCGCTTAATACGAACATGATACAAATCAAAAGAGCTATATAATCTTTTAGCTCCACACAGACTTATTATAACTGAATATTGGGTTGGCAGTCGGCCACTCTGTATCGCGCCTGGCACATTGTTCCAGGTCAATTTTATTTCCAGTGAGATGCAGCATTGTTCCAAGGCACTGGGCACATCTTTCACATATAGGAGTGGTAGAGGGAGGGGGGTAGAAGATAGAGAAGACGAGGAGGTATTGGTATTCCAGGAAACTCCACTGTGCCAATCTATCCCTGGCTGGCATGTTAGTAGAGAAAACTGCCTTCTGAAGCATATCGGCGCTCAGCAGGTAGTAACATGTGCTTGCACCACAATCTCCACTGTAATCAGAAGCTAACTGGGGACTACCAGGCTCGTTGCCCAATGCCAGCTAACACAGAAGAAAAAAAAAGAAGGGGCACGAAAGACAGAAACAAAATTTGTCCACGGAAGTTATATGTCATTGTTTGATTGAATAATAATTAACGCAGCATTGATGTGGTCTGACTTCACTCAGATAGCAAACTGAAATCTCAAAATCCATTTATGACCTCAATTTGGACACATGAAAATGATGGCGTAAGGATATCAACAAACTTTATTGTCAAATTAAATCCCATTTGTCCCATTTGCTCTCACGGAAAATGTCTATTAATATGTCCGTGTTTTATTACCAGAAATCCATCGTTGTGTCTTGTGTTGAATTGTCTTTGGATCGTGACGCGCAAAGACGGATGATCACAATGAGGCAGTAAAATCTGCAGTTTCAGGCCCTGTCAATTACCTTGCAGTTATGTCATATGGTGAATAAAGTATATGTCCCAAGATAAATAGCTTTCTCTTTTTACCACTCCAACTCGTGAGAGACCATTAGCTTCCTCTGTCTCAGCACTTGTCTCTTTTAAAAAGGATCTAGCTCATTAACTTCATGGCTGGATCAATTAATCTATAGCAGTTAGCCGAAGATGCCCGTGCTTGCTGTTTTTTTCTTCTCCTTTGCTGTTTCCCCGTCCAACTACAGTATGTCTATAAAATTTACAACCTTCAAAAACAAGGTTGGGCGATGTCTACTAAACTGGCATATGGCAATGTCGAGAGAGAGAGAGAGAGAGAGAGGGAGAGTATTAGGAGAGTTACGCCTGTTTTCAGTCACTGCCCATATACTTCCATACGTCCTATACGTTGGCGTGGTTGTTAAGCAATAAATCCACTAGATGGCAGAGCAGAGGCGACAGTTTAGACCAAACGCGCAAGATGGCGGCATTTGTGTCCAGGATATTTTAGGTTCATTTCCGAATAATCGGAGGATGTGGCGAGGCATCATCCATCTTTATATAAAGTCTATAATATATACATGTGTAATTTCAATGCGTCATAAATATACGATTTTTTAATCAGCATTTAAGTAACATAAATCAATTATGGGATTTGAAGTATCGGCACAACATAGATCAACGCTAATAGATGGTGACGTCATCCATTGGCCCAACACTACTTCAAACCTCTTTTTTCCTGCTCTGACATGAGGGGAGCATAACCTGATGATAAGTGGTGGATTGAAAATAATAAATCTATAATCAATATGCTGGCAGAGGAAAAAAAGCTTTCCTCACGTCGAAATATACCTTTGCCTTCTGTATTCAAACTGATACCAGTTAAAATACAGAAACACACTGAATACCTTCAATACCTTCATCAGCCTTGTCAGCTGGCAACACACGGACCCTTTCTCTGTTGCAGCATTGTCTAATAAATTAAAATAGGCTCAGGTGTCAAATTAGGTTGTTTGTTTTGGATAATTTTTCACAAAGTGCATGATTGAAAATGAAAGTGGCTGTGAACAAAGACCCGGGCGGTGGCTTCAAGCTAAGGGGTTGCAGCCATAGTTACAGCTTAGTGATACAGTGAGTACAGAAATACAGCACAGATTGTGTCATTACAGACAGCAACAAGTATAAAGTTGTGCTACCACAGTATACCTGTAATATATAATATATACATACATTATATTTTACAGGTATACGGCTTTAATGCCAATTTGACAGGGAGCCTGATAGTAGATATACCTGTACTGACTGAATGTGAACTTTATTTTTCATCTAACAATGTCATGAGAGGCACTTTCAAGTGTTATATTGGAGCAACAAGGACTTTGACAGATTTGGTCCCTGAGCCAGCCGAGATCTGCCCTATTCACAGATTCTTTACACCGGCTGCTTCATTCATTCTTGAGAGGAGGATAAAAATGGAACACTTTGTTCATTCATTTATCTTTCAGGTATATATATATATATATCTAACATACCCTCAGGAATCTTATTTGTCCTAGTTGTCCTATTTTACAACTCAGAAGCAGTGAACTCTAGTGGTTGCTGCACAGAAGCTGTATTCAAGGAAACAGAATCTGCTGGTAGCTACAAGTCTGTCACCAAAATATCCCCTGAACAGACAGTGAGTCAACCGGGTTGGTATGAATCACGTGTGGTTATGTCGCAGAGAAACGGTGTCTGTTACAGCTTCAGAAAGAAAACTGCATCCAGCATCACCGCACCAAGCAAACAGGCTGGTTCAGAACAGACAATGCACTAGTGTATGAAAGTATGAGCATCGGTCTGCTCGGGTGGAGGACTTCTTACCAAACTTTTATGTGGTTTTGGTGTTGAGGGGTGGATGGGCTTTTACACCTAAACTCATACTTTTTGAGATGACTAGTGAGAAGAGGCCGTTTTCGGCTGTGTGA
Source organism: Hippoglossus stenolepis (assembly GCF_022539355.2). Lineage (NCBI taxonomy): Eukaryota > Metazoa > Chordata > Actinopteri > Pleuronectiformes > Pleuronectidae > Hippoglossus > Hippoglossus stenolepis. The sequence goes on from NC_061493.1 coordinate 12,757,377, forward strand.
TGTTTGCCAGAATATTTTGGTGTAAACATTGTGTTATGTGCGCTCAATTAGGAATCAAATTAGGGAATGGTAAACTGTGAAGGGACCTTTGTTTTCCGGGTGTTTTATCATTCTGCTGCTCTGCCACGTTCAGATGTGCATAATTACTCATCCCCCCCCTTCAAAGGCCTCTACACTTATTAGCGGAGCCTCATCTCGGAGCCATGGGATGAGGTATTTTGGAAAGCATGGGCATTGGAAGCTATTCTTTAGCAGAGCGAGAGCAATTCTCAAAGTTCAGTGTTAAATGGACTTGTGAGGAAGCGTGATGTGCTTTTGAGATCAGGGCTTTTCACTAAGATTAGCTGAGGTACTTACCACTGTATATGCAGCAGATTTCCTTTTTTGTGTCTTTTTCTTTATCTGCATGTAGAAATTCAAAAACCTTATGGTTTAAATCCCTACATTTATGTACTAACAGTTTGTTAAACAGTTTGCAAAGTGCTGTGTTTAGTTATGTATTTCCTTTGCTAGTGCTGAGATAAAGGAAGAGATCGTTGTGCTTGTATAAGTCTGCATATTGGATAACCATTAATTGTAAACAATTTGTCATACGGTCACAGGTGATATTTTATTTTAAAGTCACCAATGATGTGTCAATGCAAAATATATTCCAAGTGATGTCCGGTGTCTTGTCTTCCATCACAGACACGTGATCTCGGCAACATAAACACACGTGACTCATACCAACCCGGTTGACTCACTGTCTGTTCAGGGGATATTTTGGTGACAGACTTGTAGCTACCAGCAGATCCACTGTTTCATTGAATACAGCTTCTGTGCAGCAACCACTAAACTTTAGAGTTCACTGCTTCTGAGTTGTAAAATATAACAACTAGGACAAATACGATTCCTGAGGGTATGTTAGATATATATATATATATATATATATACCTGAAAGATAAATGAATGAACAAAGTGTGTCATATTTTCCCCATCCTCTCTTAAGCATGAATTAAGCAGCCGGTGTCCTCTCATGACATTGTTGCATGAAAAATGTAAGTTCATATTCAGTCAGTATTACATCTATATTGCTTTTGTAAAAAACATATATATAAGTTTGAATGATTTACTCAATTGGCGTAATTTTTTCATACATTGCATGTTGGTGATTTAGAGGTTTGTAAAGACATCACCACAATCTTTAGACCCAAGTTCACAATTTTTCAAAATAAAGCTCTGTAATTCAGCCCATTATAGTGCATTGCAGCAACAAAACAAGTGCTGTGCTTTTACCTTCCAAGACAAATTGTTAAAAAAATCTACGAATGTGGCTGCCATGACAGAGATTGGAACCCGCGACACCTGTAAATGTCTGCGTCAGTCCGAAATGGTGCAAAGAAAAATAGACATGCCAAGTATGAAGCCGATATGATGAATGGTTCGCAAGATATGTGTGTCAAATACAGACAGACATTTGTGGAATTAGCAGGTCGATGGCGAAGATGTAGGATAACAGAAGGAGGCCAGGAGTTAGCAGCTGAGTGGGCCTGGAGGTGGATGTCAACAAAGGGGAGGAGGAAAAACATGTCTGGTTTTTAAGAAATCCAACATCGAGCTTCGAGGTTAACCTTGGGCTGTGGAATGCATCACTGCTGACAGGACAAGAGGTGGTTAGGTGAGGTTGGAGAGCAGAGGAGTGGAGGGATGGCGTGAGTAACACAGCGATGGTGAGGTCATCAGAAGCAGCACTGGGATGGCGGTGGCATCAAGTATCTCAAAAAACAGCCATCTATATACCGATACAATTATGCAGTCACCAGCAGAGATGCTCATCCAGCTGTACAAGCATATCCGCTGTTCATTGCCCCTGCCGCAATTATGCCTAATGGGAAGTAATGATAAAACACTCGGCATCAAAAGAGAAAGCAGAAATTACAGTATGTGTGCAGCGTGGGAGAGGAAAAGTGACCCAGATCAGGGAGATAGAATGTGAGAAAGAGAGAGAGACAGAAAAGTGGGCGCAAACAAAGTGAGAAAGCACTCAGGGGTGCATCTTGTCACTCAAATAGTTGGTGGCAGAGCCGCAGAATATGTGTTGCTGTGCAAAGCAGCCATTTCTCATTGCATACTTAGTGACGACCAGGCTATTATTTCTAAGGTTGACAATAGGCAACAGGATGCTGTTTAGACACAATATGCATCCGTCCTTCCCCACAGAGGCAGCTCCATTCACGGTCGTGGATGGTTGCGCTTTTATACGAAACAAAAACAACTATTCTGTTGACATCAGGCCAGAAAAACTCAACAGATGAATAACGAGCATGGGAATATATTTTGCTTACACAGAGACAAACAGATGTGTTCATCAAGTGCTGTGTTGCATTGTGTGAATAAACACAAGTTGACTTCATTTGCCGTACACAATGTACCTGCAGCTGTGACACTATCTGAAGGTGCACACCGGCCTGATGGCACATCTATATTCATGTCATATTCACATCTGCATGACCTCTACTCAGCCTTATCAGGAAACTGTATCCTGTTCCGAACAAAGAGACACCTCGCGGTGATGGTGTGCTGGATGGTGAACTGTAGCCCCCGCCCCACCTGTCGGAATATGGACAGCACTGACCTTTATCGGCCCGCCTTAGTCAATACGCCCTGAGCTAGGAAACTGGAAAACATATGTGTTTAGTTTCATGTGATCGTGTGTATGTGTGCCTGAAGTGGAGGCATCCATGTGGGACCTCCTCATGCTGCATGCACTTCCCCACACGTTGCCAGATGGATAGAGACCAGAAGTCATTCATTCGCATGATGGACAGTGATGGACGAGTGTTGATGGATGACCAAGATATTGCACTTCACAGAGAACAAAAACCCAACAGAGTTGTCAGTTGAAGGTGTAGCTCTCTTTGCATCACAGCAGCTTTACAGTGAGACGTTTAACATCGGATTATACTGAGAGTCTGTGGTTTCCAAGGTTCTGTAAATTAAACAAATATCATTAAAGGAGGACTAGGTGAGAAGAAGTTCTGCAGACATGAATAAATCATTTTGAAAAAGTCCCTGATCACCAAAACCAAAATAAGGTTTAGAGTGTTAAGGAAAAAAATATAAATGTATATATGTAATATATAATATATATATAAAACACAAATATATGTATATAAATAAATGTATATCTTGATTTGTGGATAAAGGCATTTAATATGTATTTAACTAATAATATTAATAATAATAATTCACAGATGAAGTCCAATGTTTATTCAGAGAAACTTATCCACATAATCAGTGAGGGAGCTTCTTGCTGCCCTGGGGGCTCAGTACAGTTGGAACAAAGAACGTGCTCACAGTCGAGTGTTTAATTGTGCCAGTAGATGCTTTTTCCTGTGTGTGACGTACTCTGATTAGGCTCTGAGACATTGTGAATTTTGTGAAAGACGTCAACACTTTGTCCAACAGGGAATTACTGAGAAAAAGAACACAACACAACCACCCGGGAAACAGGATAAACCATATAAATGGCAGAAAGCTATTAATATGAGGGTATAAGGGTAAACAAGGCACAGTGGCAGTGTGTGTGTGTGTGTGTGTGTGTGTGTGTGTGTGCGTGCGTGCGCGTGTGTGGATGAGAGTTTGAACATGTTCTGTACGAATGAAGAGGGAGACAAAACAATTTATTTGTGATTCATTTCAATCATCAAATTTAATCCAGCAGCTGATAGACACTGAAAAAGTCACGTTGAGGAACACAGTGCACAAATATGACAACAGGATTTATCTCATTTATGTTTTATTAGGTTGTATTTTGTATTTTGTCAAGTTTATGGCCTTAGCAGCTACAGTCATATTTTCTCTTGATTTCCTAATTTGCTCTTCTATCAAATTTGACTTTGCTCTCTTTGAAACTGTCCAAGCAGAACAACACATCATAGTCACACTGTGGGACAGCTGCTGTAAAGACAGCAGCTTTTACAAATGTTCTATACTCCATCTACTGATGCACTGCTACACTCAGTGATGACCATGAACATGTATGGTTGTGCGTGTTTACATTCAGCAGGAACTTACATCAAACACAATGTCGCACATCAAGCAACATGCATGTACCACCTAACCCTGTGATTGCATAGTAACACATTGCACAAATGAATACACTCCCTGGTGTACACACATGGCAGCACATAAATGGAAAAACAGGGTCAAATATGCTCTGACATCACATGCGCATGAATTCACACATACAAATGCAAAGCAGCGAAAAGTCGTCGTGTGTGTTCTCACGTGTCAGTGGTCACGCACGCATTCTCCTAGTCACCACTGTGTACATACACTTTGCATGTGAATGTTAATCAAGGGCCCTTCTAAACTCTGCTTGTACATCTGAAAATATTCACATTACCATTAATGCCTCTTCGCATAAAGTTCTCGTAAACGCCTCCTGTGAGACTGATGAGTAGTGTAGGAACCCTTTGGTGCGCTCAAATGCACTGGTCAACACACACACACCTTTAAAAACACACCTTCCCTGAGGAGGACATATTGGATTAGGAGTGATTTTTTTTCTTTTTTCTTGGCGCTGTCTCAAAGGTGCTAGATTAAATGTCATACCCACTTTACTACAGAGGGCTCGAAAATAAATCATACTATCCATATACACACACACATGAAAAAATTTACACCACAAACTCACACACCCACCTGCGTACAGTACACACACACACACACACACACACACACACACACACACACACACACACACACACACACACACACACACACACACACACACACACACACACACACACACACACACACACACACATAAATACAGAGAAATGCTCACTCTGGGAGATATATAACATGCTGGCACACCCAAACACTAAGGCACCTGTACGGTCCGGCGAGTCTGCTCTTTGTATTTCAATCACTGAATCAATGGTTCTAAATTGATTGTAGCTGAGCAGGGGCCAGAGATGTTCCCCGTGGCTCGCTGCCCTGGCCCTCTATTGATTAGATCTGAGAGAGCCAATTGCTTTCACACTGGATTAAGGTGTTCCGGGGCAGTGAGCAGGGAGAGAGAGAGAAGCAGAAAGAGAGAGATAGACAGAGAGAGAGTAAAAGGAATGGGCTTTTGCAAGCCGGAGAAACACACCAACAAATCACCACGATCAGGGCGACAACGCAGCTAATTATGTAACAACCACTTTCTGGGAGAGGGCTACGTGAGCACAACAACATATCTGTGTGTCATTCACAATAATGCAGAGGCAAATCATAAGGGTGCAAACACACACACACACACACACACACACACACACACACACACACACACGACACACACCTCTACATTACAATGATTCACATCAGAAAGCACGAATACAGATCAAGGGTGTAATCTCATTTGACCCTGGAGCTAAGTAGCCCATGGCAACAGCATTACACTTCAAAGCTTCACTCTGAGTTTGTTACACATTCCTGCTCCGAAGTATCGAGCGCTGTAACCTAGAGGAATCAAACCAAACTGCACGAACAGCTGGCTTCATACGATCTGTTCTGACCCGGATCAAATGATGAATAAACTGTGAGAGGTGGATAAATCATCTTTTTACAAAGCCGCTCTTCTCCTCTCCCAGCTGTCCATTCATCTTCCTTTTGGTCACGTTCATATTCCACTGGGGGCAGTGTTAAGCAGGATATCCACTCAACACCCCATTACTCTCCCTCTCCATACAACAATTAGCCGCTCCCGCAAGGGGTCCTGTACGGAAGAATGGGCAGGGAGGAGTGGTGGCGATGGAGGCCCCCCCGCCTCAGCCAAAGTTGAGTCCTTTTGTCTGGCCGAGGTTCCCATTTCAAATATTATCCATGCACAAAGGAGACGCTTCCAATCCAGATTAAGCGCTTATGAAAATGAAGAACTGCGAGCACGGAGATGTGGAGGAAACGTGGACGCAGGTCACAAGGGCCAATAAAAGGGCCCCTCACTCCGAGCTCTCGCGGAGGCGTGTCTCGGGGAGCAGCGGCCCCATTCACATGGCATTAGGGAGGTAAAAGCATTGGATTGACTGCGCGAGTCAGGAAACCTCAATATACATTTGGTTAATACCTCTATTGTCGCGCGCTCTCTGTGACTGCTCTCCTAGCTGAACATAAGAAAAGGAGGACAGAGGTAGAGAGGGAATTAAAGAGGCAGAAAAGATGAGATAGAGAGGAGAAACAAGAGAGGGAGGGGAGAGGATTTGCTGGCCCATTCATGCCAGGATGGGTGTGAAGCACACAGAGACACACACACACACACACACACATGCACGCACACATGCACGCACACACAATGAGATCCTTATAAAAAGGCTGTGCACTCTGTTTGTGGGAGTCTGACATGACACAATAAACCTGAGTCAGGAAACCTGCAAAAGCCAAAACACATAATGACAGGACGACCACTGCAGCCAGCGCTATAAAGGTCAGTTTATGGGGAAGTAGGAGAGGAGGATCGGTGAAAAGGAGAGACGGATAGAGAGGCAGAGAGATAGTGAAATTGACTGAGTGTATGAGCATGTGTGCCTTTGTGTCGCTATCACTCCGCGTTTGGTTCATTCCCCAAAGGGTCTTATTATGCTTCACGCTGGCTCCGACACAAAGGCAGCGTGTCTGTATCTCGGCCCATCCAGCTCCCCCAGAGAACATTCTCGGCACAGCAAATCCATTTGTTTGTCAGCTTCTGCCTCTATTCGGACTTGGACTAATCAGATACCATTCTTTTTGAGAAGCATACCACTGTGCAGTCTGGTCCGGCTACACAGTTTCACAAGATAACATCTCTGCTCTTTCAGAGGACTTTTTTTTGTATTTGTAAGCGCCGTGCATAGACATCATAAAACCCTGTCAGAGGGCAAATTATAAAGGTATCGCTCAGTGCATCACATTTAATCAAATTTCCCTTCTAATAATAAAATCATTACTTCTATAAAAAATGATTTAGAGGGTGACTAAACTTTCTCTGGGGTGTTGTCCAAGTTGTCGCCTCATTAAAACGGTTGAGGATTATTAAAATGCTGTTGTTAACTGTAAAATGGGCCTTGGGGATGGACGTCAATCAACTAAAAGCAACATAACATCCTGATTTTAAAGCAGCCATCTAATCCATAGCGACATAGCAGCATAAGAGCTGTGAGAACTGCGGGTCAATTACATATCTTGACCCATGAAATCAATGAAATCAATGGCTTCTAAAGAACGAGAGGGACATATTGAAATGTGTCGCACCGGTAAACAAACGTCTGGTGCACAATGACGTGGGGGAATAATCCATATCCAGTGACAGCATAGTGTAGATCACAGGATAGCCTAATTTCTGTGGCTAATGATTCTAGTCCATTTTTTCTTCTCTGTGTCGCCGTTAAAAGCAGAGACGCGCACCGAACCTCTCACTTCTGTCAACACTGATACAGTCATCAGATTTCAGGTGATGTTTCACGTCCTTCAAGCTACTGCAACAATGTGCAACGGTTACCTCTTTGAGCACAAAACATGAATTTCAGCAGCGTCTGATTTAATGAGTGAGGACTGAAAAGTCAAGATTGCTCAGATGTATGAAATAACAGGATTGTTTTTTTGACATTTACTGTACCCATCGTGCATTTCTTTTTTGCAATGTCACATTACAGTATGAGTCATTGCAGTTCTGCACACGATACTAAATGCAATCAATCCAACCTCCAAGCGAGAGAGGCCCGCAACACGTCGGCAGCTCGGCTATTGACACAGACGCTGTTCCCGCTCGGCAAACACAGGGAAAGCATGACGGGTGTGCGGTGGCTTTTCATTACAAAACGAAGGCAAAAGAAAGACCCTCTCAGAGGTTTGCAGACTTCATTAGACTCCATAAAACCGCACACACTTTGAAGAGTCCATTAACGTTGGTTTGACCCAGCCGACGAGGATGCGCTCTCACCTCCTCTCAACTGCACACACGCTGGGAGAGATGAAGAGGGACACACGCATGCATATGAAGCGTCACACGGACATATAGCTCAGAGTCTGCTCATGCTAATTTTTGGTGTGAGAATTAAAGCTGCAGCCCCCCGGCAAGTGTGGGAACTTAGTAAACAAAAGGAGCCCAAAGCCCAAAGTGCTCAAAGAGAGGATTACCAAGTCACTCTCTTTCTCTTTTTTTTCTCTTCCTCCTTTTTTTTTTTTATCACTGCCCCCTCATCACACACACCTAGACACACACACACTCCTGCTCTCCCCCGTCTTGCTTTCAAGATTCAATATTCACACAGTCTCCTCCAGTGGGCGTTTTTTGTAAGACAGCCACAGCAGGGGGTCCTTGGCATGAGGAGAGACAGCAAAGCCGAGATCGATAATTTGTCACAGAGATGTGTCTCTCGGATTCGGGGCCTCATTGGCTCTTCCCGTCTGTCACTCTGGAAAAAGAAGACGTTTTCTCTGGTTTCTGCAGAACCACATGCCCCTGACCCTGAAAAGTACAGGCTGGGTGAACTGTCATCGAAAACGTGCAATTACACGCAGACAATGACACAGTGCAACGCAAGATTATGGGAGTCGTCTAATTGCCGGATAATTGCATATTGTGAAGGTTTTGAGGTTGTGTTTGGTGCGACCTGCCCTGTTATAGGGAGCCTAGTTGGTTTAGGATAATGTCTGGTGTCATCACATTGATTACACAGACATAATTCTTCACGTGTGCTTAATCTGGGATATTTAGGGAGCACTGAAGATGAAAGTAATGTACTGCACACTTCAAATGCAGAGAAATTATGACAGATGTTGTGAGGTCATCAAAGCGAAATATGCAAAGTTCAAAATGCGCAATTTTTATCCAAAGATTTTAAGCTTTGCGTTGATATTAAGTCCTAGGAAGGACTGACAGGATCAGCACAAAGCATAGAAGATATATACACTTGGCTTGCAGGACTTGCTTATTGTGAACCTAATCCCATCATGCTGACTTTGTGCTGAGTAGTTGTGATGAGTCCATCTACCAGAACTGTAATCTGTGCTTCCTACGCTATTAAAAATACAGGCTTGCAACCTAAAAATCCTGGAATCATCCTATAAGAAAAAAAGTTGAATTTTGTCCTGGTAACACTAAAAGTTATATTTTTTTCTTTTTCATACAGCTACATTGAAAGGTTTGGATTTATTTATCCAAGTTTTGAGATAAATTACATTCTGTGGTGCTTATCCTCATCAACCGCGTCTCCTCCTTTTTAAATTGGCATCTTCATTTCTCTTACATGACCAATCATCCACCTTCGTGTCCATAGTTTCAATTTTCTCTATCAAGGAGGTTATGTTTTAATGAGCGTTTATTTGTAAGTCTGTTCGTTAGCAGAAATACAAAATGATTACGGATTACCCAAAGTACAGTGTAGGGATGCGTTATGGGTCAGGAAATAACCCATTGAATGAGGTGCATCCAGGAATGTTCTTCACTTTCTTAAAAAATTCTCAGTGTTATTCATGAATCAGAAAAAAATTCTGTTTTGTGTGTCCCATTTGCTGCAGTTTGATTGAATTTGAGGGGCCTTGGTGGCATGTGCTCTTCTGAATGCCATTCTAGTTTCAGTTACTTTCTACTGGAGAAATCATCTCTCTGAGGAAGAAAGAGAAGGAAGAGGTCCAACAGGTCAATATCTCAAAACCGGTCAAATAAAACCAACACGATCTGTAATCCTGCATAACCAAATATCACCGGTAATAGAAAAACTATGCTTGCACCTACATTCCTCCCGGTTGCTCTGTCTGCTAGCTCTCAAAAAACAAACAAAGGTTTATTGGCCCTACTATAATTGCAATTCAATTCTAATTAATTTGTAAATCCACAAGTTCCCCAGCCTAACCTTGACTAGTCCATATCTATCACCCTGCCACTGATAACCTTCAGGAGGGGACGAGACAATTTCCTAGAATTGAAATGTGTCGCTCGGCTGTCAAACCAAGGAGGCCGGGCTGTTTTATTAGCTGAACGGTGGATACTGATGGACACTGATGAGTGGAGAGGGAGAATCAACAAATGACGAGCGGTGGAGAGTGGGGAATGTTTGTACTCTGTGAAACATGGGGGGGGGGCGCTCTGTGGAGAGGCTCACCATGTCTCCTCATTACTGCCTGATGGAGCATACACTCCAGGGAGGGGGAGAAGTGAGGAGGGGTGAGCGGTGGAGGCATAAAAGTACATGGAGAGTGACAGCGCTTTTCTTTGTGCTGTCAAGAACTTTTTAAACTTTTGGTCTCTTCTGCAGAAATAGACACTTTTCCACAGCGCTAGGGTTGATTTCTTTGTTATGATCTTAAAGGTGCAATTATAATTCAAAGGAATAACGTGAGGAATTTGATTGATGGAGGTCATGGCTGGGGTGAGAGGGTGAAGTGGAGGCTTCCACAGTGCTGGGCTTTTGTGTGTTTGCCAGCGAGGGTGACATAGGCAAATTAGGCAGAGCCCCAGCCATCTGGTGAAAGTTAGGGCGCCTTTGTCTCCCTGCGTGTCCCCCTGGCCTCAACACCCAGTGTCCTCACCGAGAGGAGAGGAAGAGAGGAGAGGAGAGGGGATGAGAAGACTGGAGATGAGAGGAGAGGAGAGGACGGGACAGGAAATGAGAGGAAAGGTGAGGAAAGGAAAGGAAAGGAAAGGAAAGGAAAGGAAGATAGGATAGGATAGGATAGGATAGGATGGGACAGGAAAGGAAAGGAAAAGAGAAGACTGGAGATGAGAGGAGAGGACAGGACAGGAAAGGAAAGGAAATGAGAGGAGAGGAGAGGAGAGGAAAGGAAAGGAAAGGAAAGGAAAGGAAAGGATGGGACAGGAAAGGAAAGGAAAGGAAAAGAGAAGACAGGAGAGGAGAGGAGAGGGAAGGAGAAGACTGGAGATGAGAGGAGAGGAGAGGAAAGGACATGAGAGAATAGGAGAAGACAGGAGAGGAGAGGAAAGAAAAGGAAAGAAATTGAGAGGAGAGGACTGCACAGGAAAGGAAAGGAGAAGACAGGAGACATCAGGAAAGGAGAGGAAAGGAAAGGAAAGGAGGAGACAGGAGACAGGAGACAGAAGAGTAGAGGAGAGGAGTGGAGTAGTGAACATATATGAGGAGTGAAAACTGAAGTCGAGGAAGAGAACTGAAGAAGGCTTTGCCGAGGAGGACTGGAAGAGATATCGGGTCAAAGTGATCCTTCTTGAAAGAGTTCCTGTGCAGCAACCAAGTGAAAGACCGAGTGAGAGATGACAAAGAAAGGCTGAGAAAGAAAAGAAATCCCAGTGACCATGGCTTGAAAGGGGCTGAAGGTTAGAGAACCAAACAAAAAAAAGGCAACTGAAAGGAAAGAGAGGGAGAGTGAAAAATAATAGGAGCAGGAGTGTGTGTCATCCATGGGGGATAAGAAGAGCTGTGTGTGCTGGGTATTTCCATTATGTGTGAACAAAATCTCTGAATTCCACTCACATCATTAGGGGCTGACTCTGTCGATGCGGCGAGAGCAGCGCATCTGTGTTTGGGGTCATTACAGACACTCTGTTTGGACCCTAAATTCAAAGAGTCTTTGTTTGGGTCACACTCTTTCACCACTGCTCTCTGCCATCCCCTATTCAGTCTATTGAGACCCATGGAAACAAGAAGTCTTTCAGCCTCTGCTCTTTCTTATAGCTTATATAGTCTCTTCCTCCCACCTCTCCATGTTTACTGTCTCCTGCACACTGGTCCTCACTTGCCATAGGACTAATAGGAACAGGAAGAGTCAGACCTTGACTTAATTAGGCTTCAAGGTGACTTAGTGGATGTTGGTGTGTGTCTGGGGTGTGCGAGTTCGGGACTACACATGAATGCTCCACTGCAAATGAAGTAAACCCTGTGGAACGGCGGTAGACAAGGCCAAACAGGCTGGAATTGGCTCTAGTAGCTCACCAGGCTTGTGTGGGTGCTGTCTGCCAGATCCTGTATACTCAGATGAGACACATGAAGAAGTGATCAAACCCTCGCCGGAGCAGAAAAACTGTAAAGTCAAAAGTTCAGAGAAAACAGTCTCCAAAGCCAAACTTTAAAAGCTTTAAATAAATGAATATGTCCAAAGAGTTTTACTGCTTGTTTAACTAAATTTTACTTTAATTTATTTAGAATCTCTAATCTCTCAGAGTAATAAAGCAGCTGGTTGCTGCCCACGACAATGAAGTCTATATGGGTATATATTGAGGTTTATGAGGGTTAAGGCTAGAGTTAATAATGTGACAAATGTGCTCGGAACACCACATTTAACATTTTTTTAAATGCACACATGGAAGAACTAACAGTATTTCAAAGCGTGTGCCGGAAAAATGTGTGTTTATGTGTGTGTGTGTGAATGTGTGTGTGTGTGAGAGCGGGCGCGTGTGCTCGTGCCCCATGATGGCAGCCATTAGACAGGAGTAAGGCAGCCATGATGAATCGGCACTTAGCTCAGGGAAGCGCACTTGCTCAATGGGCTGTGAATCTCCCGCTGCCACTGTCAGCCTGCAGAATGTTAAATAAAGTTATTTGAATATTTGTAATATTAATGTACCAGCGTGTCAAAAGCCCACTGGTGCCTAACAGAGAGAGGAAATATGAGATTTGTGCTGCAGTGTGGGTCTATAGGACTGTGGCGGGGAGGAATTATAACTGAATAAAAGCATAATCATGGATAGTGTAGCGAGTTAGAGACAGATGGATGGACGGACAGATAAATGGTTCCATGAATAAATAGCCAGTTTATATCATGGATCATGATTTTAGCTGTTAAGCTTTTCATTGCTCCTTTTCCATTCGAATACATTTCACACGTTAGAAACAATGCTCATTCTATGTCAATGTTTCTACTTTCCTCTGTCCCCTACTCACAGACTCAGAGGAGCGATCTGATTTAGATGGGAATGAGTTCAATGTATGTGAAACACTGAGAAGTATACAAATATTTTTGGCACATGATGAAATTGTAGCGGGTCAGCAGACGTCATTTGAGTTAACAGTCGATCAATGTGGCCCAGGATACACGGTTAACGGGGCCGTGTGCGTCTGCAGACCACCTCCGAATGGGTGATCGGAACCTCAAGCACATTCTCGATAACCTCATTCCTATACCTGGATATTAACATGATCACAAGTGGTCAGCGCTAAGTACAGAACAAACCCAAATGCGTCCTGACGTGATTACTCACACCACCTTGAGAGGTACTCTCTTTTTTTTCGCTGTATGTTTTTATGCCTCTCAATGCCCATATGTTTTTTTGTAGCTACAATATCAACATTGACTGGGTAAATAGGAAAAATCTCACTACATAGAGCTGTGCCCAGATCATTGATTATCTCAGCCCCTCCTGACTCGCTCACTCTCTCTCCACCCACACACACACACACACACACACACACACACACACACACACACACACACACACACACAAACATTGTCATCTGATACATCTGTAAACGCAGACTGGGTAAAAACAACATTCTCTTAACACAAATAACGTCAACATGTTTGTTTGCACATAGAGCCAAGAAGTGGGGTCCAATCACAAGTGGTCACAAGAAAAACATTCAGAATGTATTTTTAATGCATGTGAGAACAAATGGACTTAAAGCTGTCCAGGTCTAAAGAGTCTGATCTCAGTCGGATCACTGAGCTGTTAATGTTAGGTATAGACAGAGGCTAAGATTTGGGTTTGGCTAAGTAATTATGAAAAGAAGATAAAATACAGTAGAGGGCCTCATTAGATAAGAGCTTCAGCTACATAGTCGCCATGTAGGACAATATTTATCAGCTCAAATAAAATGTTACTCCTCATAGGAAAAAGTGTTCACAGTAAAAGGAAGACGAGGGAATCTTAAGTATTGTATTGTTCTTCACAGAGTGTCATTTAGTGACTGTTTACTCTGAAGCAATTTAAGCCACATCATTCACTTTTACGAGTTTAAACGTCTGAATAATTAGCGCACTGGGGAGTTTTAATCTCTATATATGGAAATACAAGGAACATTAAAATGATCAATGATAACATGAAAACATAAACAGAGATGGATGTGAAGTAAACCTGATCAAGGTTTCGCTAAAACCTCCACGCTCTTTCTTTAGACACTTGAGCTGAGCAGGACACACACACACAAGACAAGCTTTGCGTTGGTGGAGGTAGTGGGGTGCTATTTGTGTCTCCGCTCGATTTAACAGGGAGGTGATAAAATATTTAGCAGATTGCTTACATAGCCATGGGGGGAGAGGGAGAAGGAGAGAAAGAGTGAGATAGAGGGAAAGAGAGAGAGAGAGAGAAGGGGATACCCAAATGGCTTGTGTGGGAGCTGGGGAGCTGGGGAGCTGGTAATGAGGATGGCATGCTGGCATCATCGTTAGAGTGCACAGCTCTACATGGTCTCTCTGCCCAAGTAACAGCAGGCCGCATGTGCGCACACACACACACACACACACACACACACACACACACACACACACACACACACACACACACACACACACACACACGGACAGCTACATGTCCCTAATTAAAACATATAGATTAGAGAAGTTGCAATCAGGTACGGTAGACTCACTCACACATACACACACACGCATGCAAACACACACTGACAACACGCAGACAAGCAGGTTTAAACCCACAAACACACAAGCACACTCAGGTGCAATTAGGCTTATTTCCCCCGTCATATTAAACGACTCGCAAATTAAACAAGTGAAAAGTGATTAATGTGTCACCTAAAAACATTTATCATCCCTCACAACATTTGCTCTTCACTGTGCATAGATAAACATATTCACAACCACGCATTTGATAAGCACAGTTCTGCGACTGTTACATTACATGTTAAGTTATTTCAGAGGAAAAAAAACAGACCACCATATAGTGGAAATTAATGCGTTTCTCTTTCTCATTGGTTACAAAGTCAGTTATGGCTATAACTGTATAATTATGTGTATAATTGTGTTTTTATTCAGTAGTCATTTTAGGCACTAGTCATTTGATTCTACTCTATTTTCCCTATATTCTGTATATTCTTACATTAGTGTATCACAACATGAGCTTGTTTAGCACAGTTCCAAACAGAAGTAAAGTCTCAGTCGCTCAGGCACAGAGGGGCAGCTGCAGCTCAGGAGATGGAGCAGGTCGGCCACTAATTAGAAAGACCGTGGTTCAATTCCCGCCTCCAATCCATGTGTCTAAGAGTCATTGGGCAAGATAGTGAAGCCCAAATTGTCCCCAATAATGTACCACACATTGTGTGTGTGTGTGTGTGTGTGTGTGTGTGTGTGTGTGTGTGTGTGTGTGTGTGTGTGTGTGTGTGTGTCTGAATGTGACCTGTGGTGTCACATTAACTCTCACACTGCTATATAAATGTAGTCCATTTCCAAGTGTGCTTTTAAGCACCGCAGTGCTTTCCCTTTCCAATATAATACCTTTCCCTCTCATGTTGCTCTCAATGAGGGGAATTATTTCAGCATGAAACTGCGTTTTCTTTGTGTTCCCGCTCGTGTTACTTCATCTCTAATGGGCAATTACTTCAGAACCGATGCTGAGGCCATGTTATTGCACCCACCCCCCAATTGATTGGACACCCATAGTACTCAGCCTCCACAAGCACTTTAAGGTTAGATTCCCCCTGTTTAAACATCGGATTACAAGCCCATGAAAAGAGACTGCAAGGGAAATTAAAAGATTGAGAATGCGCTTATTGGAGGGGCCTCTCTGAGGAGATGAGAGGCGAACAGATTCCATACGAGTCTCCAGAGAGTTAACTAGTTCTGAGAGATAAAAATGGCAACATCATCTGTTGCTCTCCTTCTGTCTGACTCTTTTTTTCTCTCTCTATGCATGCATTTTTGTTGTCAGGGTTGTTTGTGTACGTCCTGAGGCTTAAGGTCAACCTACACAACATTTCACAGGTTTATACAACTTTCTTCTCCAGCTACACACTAAAAGCTCCGTCCATCTACAGACTGATTCTTTCATACCTTCCCTAATGCTACATTTCCACAGGGTGTAATTTAAAGTTTAAAGGAGGCTACAGACGACCAGGTCACTCAGAAATGTTTGTTCTGATGGTATCTTAAAATGTATAAACATCTTCAAGAAAATAACTGAGAGTGGTTTTATTACATTAAAGTTCCAGTCACTTTTTGAACGAAAAAACATTTTGTACCTGCCATAGTAGAACAAAGACATTTAATAAAAGATTGGCATTTGAAACACAAACTTTTAATTATAGGATTTACCGCACTTAAATTGATCAGCTGGTTTCTTGAGAAATATGTTTAAAAGCAGAAAACTAACTAGTGTGTCAAAAGCACTTTTATATTTCTGTTCCGTTTGAAACTTTCTATTTGACAAAATGATGCTGAGCTTTGTTCCGTTGAAAAGTTCGAATAAAGACTCACAGCAGGCAAACAGAGGTTTGATACTTTCAAGTCATTAGTTTGTCCATTATGAACTGAAAACTAATATCTTTGCGTATATGTGTCGTATAGATTCATTTAAAAATAGGTAAATTAAATGTACCTTGCACTGAAACAAAAAAACAAAGTTATGTAAAATGAAATGAACTGTGAACAATCTAAAACACGCTTCTGATGAGATGGCACAAAATATCTGAGAGGAAAACTTCCAGGGAGGCAGCCAACCCTTGCCTTGTCATTTACATTTGAAAGTCATTCCACCTCAGCCAAGGACTTAATGTGTGCGTGTGTGTGTGTGTGGTTGCACTTTGCGTCGGGTATAGAGCGATGCGAGAAGGATACAGTAGACACAGTCACACATAGTATGCTTTGTAGATATGTGGCACTCTCATATCTGTTTATTGATCAGAGCAGATGTGCGTCAATCAATCTTATCTGGGCTCCACACACTCTCCCGCTAACCTCCAGAGGCGGGCCAACCAATACTGCTCCACACTCGGAGCCCCGAGCGACTCACATTATCATCAGACACCTTGAGGAAATTTTCTTTGCGGGTCTGTGTGTGTGTGTGTGTGTGCGCGCCAGTGTGTGTAAGATTGGGAGTGTGTCAGAATAGCATGGTGCAGAGCGCGAAGGTGCATTAGAGGACGGACAAAAAGAGGAAGTGACAGCTTGAACAGAAAATCCAGATTAACCTCGTCTATTACATATTCTTCAGAACTTAGTCTTCCCGCACATCACACTGAGGCAGAATCAAACCTCTCGCCATCTGCAAAGTGTGCCGCTCACAAGCCCGGCATTCACTGCAGCTTTAGAATCAATGCTAATGTGCCTTTTGAGTATGCAGGAGGTGGATGTGATCAAGGCAGGAATACTGAACATCATGCTCAGCAAAACGCATGAAACGCAGTCGATTCAGCCTTTCCAACGATGTGGAAAATCTGTGATCCGAGCCTAAAATAGAACGAATTCATGTCGCCTGTCTACAATGAAGTGACTTGTTCTATTATGAGCAGTCCATTTCGAAAGAGAGTGATGGATGAAAATAAAGTTGGGTGCTTGCATCTAGCAGAGGTAACACTCAAATAGCAACTATTGGATGATTATGAATGTGTGTAGTTCTGCTCATTACTCACCTCGACACACGTTGCCATTGTCAGGTTCGAATCCGGCCTTGCATGTGCAGCTACCAATAGGAACCATCCACTCTCCGTCTCCGTTGCAGTAGAGCTTTATAGGAACATCTACTTCCTCTGAGTTGGGGATGCAGATCCCTCTTGCTATGACCAGGGAGGTGCTCTCAGCCCCTGTCATCGTCTCTGGAAAGATTGCAAAGTTCTGGACCACACTCGGGCACTTCTTATAAAAGACTCGGACCGATAGCAGGGACATGCACGCCCCGTAGTCCTGAAACGCCAGGTAGAAGCCGTTTTTAGACAGTGGACCGAAACTCCGCACCTCCGTGTTGACTTTCATCAGGCGCCCACCAAAATCCACCTGCGAGAAGCTTTCATCTGCGGCGATCGTGTCCACTTTGAGGTAAGGCGCCTCCATCCAGAAGGCGGTGCCTTTGGTGGCGATGACGGCGTCTGTCTCGTAGTAGTAGAGATTAAATGTCTCCTTGCAGGAGCCGGGGACTTTGGGGATGGAGCTGCAGTCCCGCACGGTGAATCGAATTTCCACATAGATGCGCTGTGCTCCGCGCCGATCAATGAAGGTGGTGAGGAGCCAGTTGTTTTGACTGGGGTCGAAGACATTACACACCTGGTAGGTCCTGATGGTGTTGAGGTTCTCATCATAGCCACTCACCTCCTCCCACTACAGACAGAGAGAGAGAGAGGGAGAGAAGAGCACACAGTTGATTAGTAATCATCAGTGACAAGGCTCTGGTCGTTTCTCATTTTGTGATAGAGAATGCTAATATTGGCTGAGAGTCACAGATTTTGTACACATATCAGTAATCTCCCTAAGGCGCCAAATGTGAGTCTTCTTCCTGGATTAGCAGAGTGAATCAGCCTGTCAAGCTTCAGGGCTTATTCGTGCATGGAGGATGCACAAACATCCTTTCTCTGGACCATAAATATTTTTTTAAGCACAGCAACAACAAAAACACAACTTTGCCCACTTGTTCTCTCAATAAACTCAGCAGCTGTAGTATGTGTACTGCCACTGTAAACTGCAAAGTCAGTAATTACTCGGGATGTGCTGCTATTTGCCACCTATGGGGATGGGCACTGAGTTGACGCTTATAAAATGTGTTGTGTAACAAATTCAAGATTCTGCACTAATGAATTTCCGTCAGACAGATGGCGACCACTACATGGCAGTTATGAGCCTGGCTGATGGAAAGAATGTAAACGGTCTTTATTTGATCCACACATTTTCTTGGATAGGTATCGGAGGACCCGAGAGGTTTTACCCCAGTGCACCAGATCCTGATGAAAATGGGCTATTTGACTGGAATCACTGAGAATCAGGAAGAGGGATCACTTGAAAAAAAGCTTTTCTAGAAACTTGCTGTTAAGATCAAAATGTCTACTGATATTCTAAATACGACGCTTTAATTACCTCTCACTACCTTTACTCTGTCTGTTTGTTTGTTGTTTGTTTTATTAAGAAAATATAACGCGAAAACTATTAGACAGATGCAGTATTGGTCAGGGAAGAACTTTCTGGTGCTGATACAGATCAGAGGCAGGTCCAGGTTTTTTGTGTTTACTTTCTTTAACATTGCAACATAAGGTGTTTTTCAACATTTGTGTTTATTTCTCAGGGAATAATTCATGGATCTTAATGGAAAAAAATCTGGCATATTTGATATGATATTGATAAAACATCTGATATTTATGGGTGTGTACAATTTGGTGCCGATCAGGATCAAGTGAATTTAAATTTGTTCATAAGGGGACTGTTGGGCCTTGGCGGAGGAATGCACTCTACTTAGGGTCATAGAGGAGCAGAAAAACAAAAACAACACAAAATCATAAAGGTGATTTCCATCGCTACAGTCTCATAAAAACCCACTGACGAGAAACAAATGTATTGGATAGAGAGGAAGCTTTGAAGCTGTTTTTGATACGTCTCCTTTCATACACACACACACACACACTAACACACCACCAGTGATCCAAACAGCTGTAGGCGAAGAGAAGCTAATGAGGTCTATAGTGTTGTGAGTGGGCCTCAAGTCAGTTCTTGTTTCTTTTGTGCATATATCTCCTGGTGCTTCCTCCTTCCGCTGACCTTTAACGCCCCTGGTGCTCAATCAGGCCTAATGGAGAGGAGAAGACACCACCACTCCACACACAGGCCCCAACAGCCGGTCAAGAGATGGTCAAAAGATTCCGCATCCTTATCAGATGCATGGGTCCATGAAATGATTTGAGGCGAGGTTTAAAGGTTGCCATTCCATTGCATTGTGGGGGTCAAAGACGCACGGAAATGGAATAGATGATGTGATTATTTGGCCCAGGGAGTACACCTGGAGAGAAAACCTCAGGAATGTTTGGTTCGGCCAGGAGCGAGGAGGAGGAGGAGGAGGGAGAAGACATGTGGAGAACAGTGACACTGCTGACATGATAAACGAGTTTACAGAAATCTGAGGTGCAAATTAAAGCCTTTTTTCACCGCTGCTCCCCCGGTGCCCACTCTGCTCTGCTCTTCTCCCCCTCTCCGCTCTATCCCTCCCGCTCTCCTCTCCCGTCTCTGCTCTGTAATGACCATTCATCAGCATTACAGGAACCTGTCCCTTTCAGCACTGCCTGTTCATTAATACAGCCAGCCCTAGGCTCCTCTGCACCCGTCTGCTCCAGTCTAGGAGGGGGTCCTCTCTGCCCCTCGTCTAGCCAAATGACCACCATCTTTCACGCCAGAGAGAGGCCCGAGGCGTCTCCGATAATGCCCATCTAAAATCTGTCCAGAAATTCATTGGCTCATATAATAATGAAGTGTGTTTTTTTTTTTTTTATTATATCCTCCTCTGTAGATTTCCGGTGTCACCATTGTGTCAAGAATGAAGAAAACTATTCCAGGTGCATCAGTTACTTAGCAGAAATCACATTTTGGGACACATTGTCCTCTTATCCTTTCACTAGCTTTGTAATCATCTGCTGTTGATGTCTGCGTGGTTGTGTGTGTGTGTGTGTGTGTGCGCGCACTCCGAGAACATGTTGTTTATAATTTGATGGTTTACCGACCACATATTGATTTGCTGGCTGTTGTTTTGCTGCAGAAGAGCTCGAGGCTACGCGACACATTTCTGCTTCTGTGGGACCAAAACATTTTATTACTCTGTTCCTGAGCATCTTTATCATTAGCCCTGCAGTGCACATGATGCATGCATGTTAGCAGTACAGGTTCTACAGTCAGATTAGCACTCAGTTAGGGTTTCCTGTTCCTTTTCCTTCACTCTCTTACAGACCTTTTAGATCATTTAAATCAAATCCATCTCCTGCACTCTATGACATCTCTCTGACCTCGCCAGAGAGGAGTGAAAAGGGAAGGCATCATCACTTGTCACCTCACTGATAATGGAATTCCCTCGTCCTTGCATCCATTTTCTTTTCAAGGATTTGTGTATAAAGCAACACTGTTAGTCCTGCGCTGTGTATATTTAGTCCATGCATTATGGACCTGAGCGCAGATATGCGTTCCTGGCATGTATCATTCATATGAGCTGAAGGTGAACAAGGTGCGGGGGAGGGAGAGTGTGATTATCTTATGTTCCTAAGTGCTTTTTCGTCTTTTGTACCATGTGTCACCACATGTGTTTCATGCAATAGATCTCACATACGTTCAAGAAATAAGAGATAATGCAGTTTATGTGGCAGTCAGGTAACAAAACACAGTAGCAATTTAGGGAGCAGATTTAAGACTTTTTAGTCATCATCACCTATGTTGGCTGCGTCTGCGTATAAATTGATTGTTTTTTAGACGGTTGGGCCTAGTTGCCACTGTAACATTATTATGGTATTATTACCACTAAAACGAACGTCCTTTTATTACATTGTTGGAGGCAAAGACTACAAGCAATCCCATGAGCCGCTTCAGCTTCTCTGTCTTCTTTGTTTAATGCTGTCGTCACTTCCTGAAATTGGCCCAAAAGTCTGACCTATCGCAAAAAACTAATTTTAAACTGCAAACTATCCAAACTTTGGGTCTTTAGGTCAGACAAAATTTGGATCCAGATCATGATCAGAGGAACCTTTCACACCTGTTATTTTGGTTCGGACTAAACTCAAAAGTCAGAAGATTACGACCAAACAAGGTAGTTGTGAAAACCCCACTGCACACATTCTTGTATCACTACATCTGTTTTTTATTCATACAAATATCACCGAACATAAACATTCTTGCTGATGAGACACCAGACAAATATAGTGCCTCTTTACACAATGCTTATTTGAAGTCAGCCACATGTACCCGCTGGCTCCACTCTAAAACCTTTGCTTTACCAATAAGATATAGGAGCCACTCTTCCCCTTCCCCTGATTATCAAGTGTGGTCATTGTGTGTGTCATGATGGCCGCTCTGTTTTATGGGCAGTAGCGAGGAGATGGAGAAGCTATGGATTCACAGCGAGCTTAATGTTTGTGTTAATGACCAGTCGCAGCTAGCTGAGCTGGAGAAGAGAGGGCGGAGGGAAAGAAAGAGACAGAGAGAAGGATAAAAGAAAAAAAACAGGAGAGGAATCAAGGAGACGGGGAGGCGGTAATATATTCAGGCTGATGCACCCCTTCCCACATCCTCAGTTCACTGCCATCAGCCATCGATACAGTGCCCTCATAAAGGCCATTCATCACATTGATATCCTGCCATTACCTTCAAAGGCTAAAATAACACAGAGCGGCTCAGATGGTCAGAGCCTCGCTCTATAGAGGACGACAGTGTTTAACAGTGGAGCCAAGAACAAGCCAGTCACAGAGCTAAGGGGACTAACCTATCAGAAGATGGATGTATCACCTGTGGACATTAACAGGAGAAATGGACTGGACTAATGAGTCATTTGGAGCAGGCGCGGTGGGAACCAGACAGGAGCCACCATATGCAGGCTTCAGGTTTCCAGTCAGGCTCGATGCTGTCATGACAAAACCAATGGAGAATAGGTCTGGTATCAAAATAGTACGAAAGGTCATATCGACCTCTGTCCACCAGAGGAACCTTCTTTTTTCAGGAAAGTTTTAAGGGGTCAGGAACTTTTATAACTGTAGGCCTACTTGCTTTGCCCTTGGGGGTTGTACATTCTGATCTCTCCTATCAGACTATGGTCCAACATGAGCCTCAAAACTGCTACAGCTTGTCCACAGCAGTAATGCACATACAAATGAGCAGAGGCTGCCAGTTGAATCAATATTATAAATAGAAATGAGAATTCCTTGAAATGCGCATCATCATTTAAACAAGGTTATTTAGTAGACTGTAGAGCTTTCGTAATGAGGAGTGAGATAGAGTGTGAAAATGGTGCTCAAGAGAGCCAGTAAAGCAGGGTTCGATTTTTGATTGTTTTTCTGTTCCACAGGTATTTAGCCTTTTGATGTTTTTAGTCATTTCCTCTACCTCTGTAGGTCCCTTTGCCAATATCCATTTAAAGAGTTGCACAGTAGCTGACAAGATTCTTTTGCATCCTAAAACTTATTTGTCCAGAAAAGCGGTTGTGTTCTTATAAGCTCTGTAAGATGCATCCAATTGATTCATTTAGATACCTGCAAACAATCATGCTGAAATTTGGACCCTTATATCTTGATATTGGTTCCTGGAGCTACTATTTAGTGGAAACTGGCCAATGGAGGCCATGAAAGAATGTACAACTACTGTCCCGATGCACTGTAACTCTATCCTCAATCACACCAACCAGCCAAATCACTTGGTAGTGCTATGTCTGGTTGTGGCTCCGGTGCACACGTACATACAGACGAGTCTTGACTACTTTTAGCTCATCATTCAACCTTGGTCTGTTCACACAAGAAGGAGACTTGAGTAGAGAAGCATCTATTGGGGCCCATCTTTAACCTCCAGTCTGCTAACTAATCCTCGGCTGAGTCGATGCCACGGTCAAATCCATCAGCAGCACTTAATACAGCTACAGTACATGCTCAGACACTGTGCGCAGACAGATGATGAGCAACTCGGAGCATTTCCACATCTAAAGCTCCTCATCCTTGAAAGGTCTAAAGAAATACCCCTGGAAAATGGTGTATGAGCACCTGACAAGTGTTTCGTGAATGGCCTTCCAAACTCCAACTTCTCAATCTGACATTGGGTTTTTACAGTGGGACCAAACACAAGAGATGTATTTAATAACAACAGGAATGGTCAAACTATACTGCTCCACTGTCAGAGTTCCCCTTGACATTGCTCCTTTTTGTTCTTGAGCCCTTTTCGTTCAAACACTCGACTTTGACTTCACCCTGTAACAGAAAACACTCGGCAGAAGTTGCTTCCTTTTTTTATGTGTTTCCCCAAAAGATTCTGGTGCGATATTGTGTTTATATAGTATTTCCAATGACGGAACGGCGAGGGTGTTGTGTTAGCATTTGCAAACCCAGGAGGAATGGCTGGCATGTTTCTGAGCACTTTTCTACCTAAGAGTTGTCTTTTCATCTATCACTGCAGGACTGAAACATGTGGGTGGAGGCAAAGCAGGAGATTGCTTTTCATTCTACAGGCTTGGGATGGGCATTTCAGTAATGATCCTATTTGTTATTCATGACAACACAACGTTGTACTGAGGCAGGGAAAGTGGAACTTCAATGAATTCATTTAAAAAATATATATATTATTGCATGAATAAGTGAGCATTAAATGACGCAAAGGGAGAACAAAAGAAAAAGGAATGGCACGAGTGGAGGTGAAATTTACATTGACAGATCTGTAAAGGCCAAGGTCTCAGAAGGACGGTGGATTATAGCTGGACATGAAAAGCTGAGATAGGGATAGAACTGTATATTCCCAAGCTGAAAGATGCTCTTCTCATTTTTGCAAAGCTCACTGCCGACTATCATCGCAAGCCAGAGAGCTCTTCTTTTTCTGTCCAGAGGCTGTTTTAAATCCCACTGACTTAATGAGGATATTTGCCTTTCAACCTTTACATCTTTAATGGAAGTCAACAGAATGGACATGTTCATGTAAGGCAACAGTTGGTTTGATGACTGCAGCCACATAAACTAGCATTCCCACACAGGCTTTCGAGACACATGCTCATATAGTCTCTTGCATATTCACATATTACGAATGCTATGCCTCATCTCCCACCACACACACACATAGATACACACACATAAACACAATCAGACTGCAGCCTCTAAAATATGCGGTGGCATGATTGCTATTATCATTTCTGATCAGCTGTGTTATTGAATGAGGGCTGCTGTCAGGCCAGTTGCAATGGGAATGATTATTTTTCGGGGCATCTGAGGCCTAGTTCCGCCTGGCTGGATGTGATGGATGGGGAGGAAATGGTGATGTCTGAAACACTCCCAATGCTGCCAGATCCCAGCCACTCTATAATTACAGTCACACAGTTTGCCTGAGCCCAGATAGAACTCTGTCCTTCTGCGTCAGAGTGGGACTCATTGAAGATCTGCTCCCCGGCCACGCCCACGCCCCAGTCAATGCATCTGTTACACTGCGGTGTTAAACAAGTGAGTTCACAGATGATGCCATGTATTAACAAAACTCTCCAAGGCTTTATTGGCGGGGGGTTTGTTTTGTTGTTACTGGTGGTTTTCATTCCAAACTTCTATTTATACAGTGTGAGAAATATACTGTGTTGGCACATTATTTGCAATTTGGTCTCATTACTTGCTCCCAAGCGGCCTCCGTCTCAGATCGTGAATATGATGCACATAATTGTGTTAAGTGAACAATCCACCCCGGCATTTTCCTCTCCCACTCCTCCATCCAACTTTTCTGATATTATTATTAACACTTACATTTTTAATTATATGCTGCATGGTCGCTGCCATAGTAAACACTGTAGGCGTTACCAAATGCAACTTCTACTATTAACGTCTCAGGCAGGAGGTGGAACATGAGCGGGGACACAAGGTTTTTGTGTCCTTGATAATAAAATGTCATTTAAAATAATTTCTTTCTACACAATTGCAGTACTTTATTGAATAAGGTTTGCTTACGTACATTAGCTTTTAGCTGAGGTAGTTCAGAACAAACCAAGCATTTGAAGCTACTTCAAGAAATGACATAAAGTAGGTAAAAATACCATTGTAGGTACTGGAAGTCCATTTTTATTCTCAGCTCAGAGTTGGTTAATAAGTCGAGCATAATTCCCAAGAGAACAGTGGGTGGTGCAGCAGTGACAAGGCTGTTTGTTTGTATTTTGTGTCATGTATTTAAGAAGATCTACGCTACTGTAAGTTTCATCGACATTTTCAAGTATTGCAGTGATTCTGTAAATGCAAGGAGTCTCCAATTATTAATTTTGACTGCCAAAATAAAAGGAAACAGTTGGAAGGGCGAGAAGAACATGAAAAGCCTGAAAGATGAGAGAGAGAGAGAGAGAGAGAGAGAGAGAGAGAGAGAGAGAGAGAGAGAGAGAGAGAGAGAGAGAGAGAGAGAGAAAGAGAAGAGTGAAGAGTATCTGCAAGAGGGGGAAGACAGAATGTTACGAGTGAGCGCTTAAATTATTTAAAACGTATGAGAGGTATAAAAATGATGTACAGAAATGGGATGTGATAAGAAGGGGGTAAAGGGAGTGAGAGAAAACTCAAAAAGGCAGTGAAAGCTGTCACCCTGCAGGCTCCCTGGCCCCCTATGGCCCAGGGCAAGGCCATTTAGGGACAACCTCACTAAGAGCGTGTCAGAAGGGGACAGGAGGATGGCAGGGTATCAAGGCTTCTGGATGTGAAGGGCCCCCCTGTCTGTCGGCGTGTATGTGTGCATGTGCGCTTGTGTGTGTGTGTGGTGGAGTGTGTGAGTATAAAAATTCTGCAAAGCACGACACATGACAGCCCCATCCTCCAGACGCAGAGTCAGTGAGAGGGATGCAGGGGGGGATGCAGGGTTGTTGGCAAAGATCGAGCGAAAAGGGGATTCTGAGCTCCAGGGACGGACAAGGGAGAGTAAAGAAAAAAAGAGAGTGAGAAAGTCAGTGTGGGTGAAAAAGACGGAGGGCAAGAACAGAGGGATTTACTGCTGTTTCTGGCAGCTCTGTACAGGACTGCTGAAAGAGCAGGTAGTGCAGATACTGACTGGGATAGACACACACTAACTCCCACACACAGACGTCAGACAGCCTCCAGCCACTCCTTCCATTCTTCCAAATCCATAACAAATTAAAGATAGACTCATTTCTCCTTAATATATATATTTTTTCGATATATATTTCTCCCTTGCTGCATTATTTTGTTCTTTTATTTATTCTGTGAAGAAAAAAGATGCCCTTACTTCCTAATACATCCAAGAGAATTCTTACATGTGAAATATCAGGGGGGGAAATCCACAGGAAGAATATCAATTATTGAGCTAGCCACGTTTTATTTCAAAGGGGAAAATAGAAAACGGAGAAAAGGTAAAAAAAAAAAAGGAATAGTCTGAGGGAGTGGCACACATTTCAAACCGGCCTGATTTAGCTTGTGACTTCATCCTTTCTGTGTTGCACAAACACTTAAATATTCTGTTCTGCTCCGTCTGTAACTACGCTACAAGTAGCTGCTGCTTTTTAGGCCACGTCTCCCTTAGCTTACGATGGTAAAATAAATGTTGGCCTTACAAAAAAAAAATTACAATATGGAAGTCGAGCAAAATAACAAAATACCTTTGACACACAAACACAGAGCCGCACACAGTAACTCAAACAGAAAGCCAGTTTTGATCTAAGTGAATCCTTGTTTCACCATCCTGGTCGTCATGCTGAGCAGAGATGTCTGAGCTCAAAGCGAATTCAGCTGTGTGGATACACAACTGAATCACACTCGGTAACCAGGGAGGTAAAATGAAACAGGTCTCCCACTGACAAGACAATGTCGGATGTGCGTGTATGTGCATCTATTTGTGCAAATATACACAATATACATATACATGTACTTTTTTTTTGACACAAAAGTTTCATAGGGAGTTTTATGTGTGAATGTGAAACAATTTTCCACCATTTTTGCATTTAGGGTTTAAAAAAGGCACTCTTCTCACCTGGCTGTTGAAGCACAGCCAGCATGACTCACTGTCGTGTTTTTTTTTTTTCTCCTCTCATTCCATTTTCGACTGAGGCTCTGCAGGTTCAGAGTTCACCTCCATCCATCTCTCTCTCTCTTCCTCACTCCTATCTCTGCCTCTGGTCTTCTTTTCCTCTCCGTCTCCCTCTGACTCTTATTATTCACATTCAATCAACCCCCTTTCTCCTCCCTATCTACCTTTTGCTCTTTCTCATCTTCCCCAATACACCATTTCCTCCCGTGCTCCCCTGCCCATGTTGAATCGCTGCATGCCCGTCTGTCTGTCAGGTTATGAATAATTGAGGCGTATTGAGTGTGGTCAGCATATGGTGAGATGGCCGTTATGGATCTATCTGCTGCTCTTTAGGAAACGCCGAGTGTATCCTGACACCTGTCCAGTTAAGGCCCAAAGGAGCTTTGCACAGCGGGAAGGGGAAGCGGGGCCGGGGGGGGCTGCCCAAAACCACTCCTCTCTAACTGCACCTGCAGATGCACACACTCACATTCAATGCAGGTGTAGATATGCAACAGTGCACTCTCAGCAATTTATGCCTGAGCACACACAAGCCCACACGCGGAAATACAAGCAAGTGTAAATACAAACAAACGTCAGGGGGCCATCCGTTCTGTCTCCATCTCTTCTCGTGCACCTGCAAAGCAAAGGGATTTCTGGCAAATCTCCTCTTTATCTTTCTGCTTCTTATCCTCCACACCCATCTCTCTCTCTCTCTCTCTCTCTCTCTCTCTCTCTCTCTCTCTCTCTCTCGCTCACTTGGCCAACTCTTTATCCCTCCCTGCCCCAAGCCTGCCCTGTTTCTCCTCGCTTGACAGCACCCACAGCCTCTGTCAGCAGAGCCGCCGCCCCCCGGCTGACCCCGTAACCCCGTAACCCCTCCCCCGGGCACCCCTCCCCCCAAAGGCTCTCACCTTAAAGCCTGGACTGTGTCTGTGACCTCCCGGAGTCACATGAGTTAACCCAAGCTCTCCTCCACACGCACATCCACAGCTCAATGTTTCTGGGCTACACAGCTTTTTCTTTATTTCCCCATTCACACTCAATTGATCTCTTACCCTTTCTCACTCCAGTTTCTCCTAATCCCCCCTCTTGATCCCACAACCTTTCAGCCACACTACCCCCACCCTCTAATCTCTCGCTCTCGTCCCCTTCCTGTCTCCCACACTCCACCCCGAAATTAGCCTTTTTTTTTTCTTCTGGTTCTCCTTTTATCTAAATTATTCAAGAAGAACAATTAGGACGAAGAAACTCATGTTCCTTTCCTCTAATGGCTCAGAAATCCTTCCACTACAAACCTTTGTCAGTCTTGCAAAAAACCCTACATTCAAAATTGTTTTCATTTTCAGATTGTGATGAAGTTCTTTTACAGAGGTTTTTCTCTTATTTTGTCCTAAATAATTAAAATCAATTTATTGCACGTCCACTAATTTCACGCTCTCATTGATACCTGCTCCTTAAACATGCCTGCTTATTCGACAAAACTAAAAAAAGCCCTATTTCTGAATGTTAAATGAATCATGGACAGGGGTGAAGACGTAACCTCCTCGGCCTAGGTAATAAACGGAAACTTCTCTGCACAATGTGACACAGTTCACATATTTTATCTTCCAAAATGAGCATTCAGCTGAGTCAACACCTCTCCTCAAACACTTTCAATAAAACCTGTAGATTATAACCTTCATGAAGTTAGAGGATTTACTGCAAGGCTGTTGCATTAGACTTCATTAACTTTAGTGAGGTGGATCTGATAAACTGCCAACAGAGTGTATAGAGGAGCACACGGGCCAAACACTGATTCCTCCTGCACGTAGACTAGAACAACAGGCTTAATATCAGTGTGAGCTTCACAGTAGCTATAAGCTTTTCAATCTAGTGTTTGTACCCAGCTAATTCTATTTCATGTACCTTTCCTCACCTCGTAAACAGCTTCCATCCTTACTTCTTACTGTTTTCTAAGTGTCGATGTTTACACGATGCAAGTGGGCAAACAAGATTACAGGAAATCACAACATGTTTATTTTCACAACATAAGTAAAAACCCCAGCAAACACTCAACTGGTGAGTGACCTGATTTCTCCCTGTCCCTCTGCCGTGTTTCAAATCAATATTGGTTTTCAAATAATATTTAAGTTGACATTGTATTTGCACTGTTTCTGGGTTTGTTTGTTTTTGTTAAGTTTTTCTTAAGTTGAACCGTTTTAAGTTAATTAAAATCTTATTTAAAGTCCAACCCTGGATTTAATCGATTTGATTACGCGGATGAGCAGCTTTGGTATCGGTCCAGATCTTAGTTTTTTCCACTGTACCTCATTACTGCCACTGTGTCAATTAAAATTTAGTTTTATTTACATTTATGTAAAAAACATTAAAAGCCCTGTTATTTGTATATGTTGCCATGAAATAGCTTTTCCTCCAAAATAGTGCCTTTAACTGATTTCCTTATAATCGCTTCACGTAACAAAGACAAGGTGCTTGTGTGTGAAGACAGAGAATGAGAGAGAAAGGAAAAGGAGGGGACGGAGGTGAGGAAAATGAAGATGGTTGTGTTTAAAGTCCACAGAGAGAAAGAAGGAATATAACAAAACAAAAAAAAAAAGATCTTGCCTGTTTTCTGGACACATCTGTTTGCCCTCTGAGCTCTCCGTCTCTCCGGCAGATGCTGACACAGAGCGTGCATTTGCATAGCGCCGCACCATTATACATTCATGTGGGCTAACCCTGATATGTCCTCATGTTTACACCACTGGAACTAATGACACTGCTACTGCAATCCTTCAAAATTAACCCTTCAGGTCAGCCAAATACAAACACACACACACACACATCCACTTCTTATGAACTCTTGAAGGAGTTACTGAAGGACATTAATGAGGTGCAGCACGGGGACAACGCTGGTGTGTGTGTTCCTCCTCTCGTGTTTTGTGTGTGTACAATTCACAGCACCCTCTTTTCACTCCTTTTAGGCTACACTCATCGTTATGGATTCTTTTAAATTTCAACTTCGACTCAGCTTGTAACCGAGCGTTCATTATGTAAGACATGGAAATACTCAATACGTGTCTGAGTGCGTCGAGTACTTATTAAATACTTGGTTTCCAAATCAGCTGCATTGCACACAAACGAACTGATGCACCTGCAGCCGCCGGAGATGAGTGTTGTACAGGTTTGATATAATTCAATATTTAGCTCCCACACAAGAGAAATCCATTTAAAAAAGCTGCCGGATTGAGTGTGTGTACGCGATAACGTGCACGTGGGAGAGAGTGTGTGCGAGTGCGAGATCCTTCAAAATCACACTGCATCTCTGACACTCCAGCAGCAAGGTCAAGACAGCTGCGTAGCAGGGTAAGTTCCACCAGTGAGCGGTATGAGTGTATTCTTCCTACAGCGGGTCTCTCCCGGCATGAACTGTTACAACAGGAGCAGCTTAAAAAACGATGCTCAACACAGACGAGAGGCTCTGTGTGCCTGGAGGCTTGCTGAACTCAACAAGCTCGGATGGAAATAGCACAGTAGATGTCTCTACTCAGTAGGTCTTACTGGATGTTTCCTTTTGACAGGGAAAAACAACATATCAACAAACAAAAAAATCGGTGTAAGAAAAGAAAGAAAACTGAGCTTTTTTTCCTTCTTCTTTTGAGTGAAACTGATCACTACAAGGCCAATATACAATGAATTAGCAACAAGGTAGCAAGGTATCCTCACAATTATTTGAAATGAAAATATATAAATATGCAAGTTTTAATTTGCAGGAGATTTTTTCTTTTGCTTTAATCATTTTGGCTGCAACATAATCAGCTGCTCATTTGGGGTTTTTGGACAAACATCCGATGTATTTTCAGTGAAGACAGACTGGATACGGCCAATTATATTAAATGCAGTTCAGTCATCATCGTAGAAAACTATTTTTTGTGTGCTAAAAAGTTAAAAAACACACACAAACACACGCAATGCTTTGAC
The DNA here is from genome assembly GCF_022539355.2 of Hippoglossus stenolepis. Lineage (NCBI taxonomy): Eukaryota > Metazoa > Chordata > Actinopteri > Pleuronectiformes > Pleuronectidae > Hippoglossus > Hippoglossus stenolepis. The sequence goes on from NC_061493.1 coordinate 12,788,934, forward strand.
GAGTCAGTCCACACCCCAATGTATTTATTTTTTTGGACTGATTTGAATGTGTTCGAGAGGTCTGGATTCTGAGGGTTATTATCCATCTGGAGCGAAATACATTTTTCCTCAGTCACAATCAGTGATGATTGGACCAAAAGAGTCCCACAACACATGCAGTTGGAAGACAACAAAATAGGTGGGATCAGTAATATTTACAAAAGAAAATAGACTATGGAACAAATTCTCTGAATTATTTTGTATAGTGCAAATTCTGAGATGAAGAATTGTTTTTGTCACGTGTGTAAAGTAATGAGAGCTCCACAGGCTGCAGGTTGGGGTATCACGATTTCATCTTCCCGCAACGCAAAACAAGATTGTGGAAGTTTGTTTTGGTCTCAGTTCCAGAATTGTTGCTCTAATGTTCACACTAGGTCAATCCAGGTTCTGACTTAATGCTCCTTCAGGGGAGACCTATAAAGTGAGCTGCCACACTCTCCAATGTTTGAATAGAGCCAACGCTCTGTTCAAGAGCAGTAAAGGCTCCCTTTACACACGTGTGTAAAATGCCTCATAAAGACCTAAAGACCCGGAAAATACAGGAAACAGTCATCGTCTCTTCAGCCAGATCCAGGTTATCAGTGTTGGACTATGGAGCTTTCTATTGAATTATTGAATTACAGCACTGAGAACAAGGTCTTAAAATTCTCTTTTGGTCCATTAACGTAATTGGGCAATCATACCTCTGATACTGTGGGAAAAAAGCCCCAAAAATATGATGATGACTTGGCACTTTGTTCCATTTCCACTGCTTTCATGTGCATGCAGCTGCCGAAAAAAGTTGAAAATACTTCTCTTGAAATGTGAAGAAGCCTTGAGCGTTTCCACCCTCTTAGCTCCTCCTCCCCCGTTTCATCCTAATACCTCCACTTCCCTGCATAAATGTGTCATTACTGTATTATTATGTCTATGGTATCCCCCAGCCTCCATTTACAGGGACTTAGGTGCAGTGTTCTGGGGCTTACATGAACCCATTATGTCATTAAGCCATTATGAACCAGGACAGAGAGAAATAATACTCATAATAGGAGCTACATTGGGGCAGTACTTAAATCTGTATACTCCCATCCTTCCTTCCTGTCTATTTATCTGTGCGACTGCCTGTCGGTGCCAGCACCGTGTTTCATGTTACCCACCAGAGAGAGTTCCATGACAAACTTGTGAAACAGTTTTTCGTCTGCGTGCGTTGCCATGCCGACTTACCCCGGAATTAGGATACGCTGTCCAGCCCAGTTCAGCTGTGGCCACCCGGGTGTCCATCACGGTCTCTGCAGCAAAGAGAAAAGGGAAGACATTGGTTAGCCACAAAAAAAAGCTATTTTGAGAATCACTCCACCGAGCTGAACTGCATTCAAGCCCCAGTGATCACTTGACACTATCACCGATGAGCAGAAAGGAGATGAACCCTTCACAGCGTTGCATCCATCCCTGCTCAACTTCTGTTCAGACAAGAGACGTGGAAACAAAGCCTCGGCACCGGAAGGAATGTACGAGTGCCTCTGTCATGCTGTTAAACTGCTGGGTCCTCTCCGTGTGAGTGTGGAACTACAGTATGTGCGTCCTGCTTTTTGCCCGTGTGCGTGCATGCATGTATTAGGACATGGACATGAAAAACATAGAGCGAGTTTGCGTGTGGTCGTGTGTGAGCACTGAACTGTGTCAAAGTGTTTAACCAAAAGAAAGTGGCTGTACACATGCAGAGGGAGGCCTCCAAGTGCAGTTGTTTACTACAAGTGGGGACATTCCCTGAAAACTACTATCACAGAGGTCTTCTGTACTTATTGTCTGTTCCTCTCAACCCATATTTATGAAAATACATGTCCAAGACGTAGAGTCTCTAAGGTTAAATAAGAAGGGGAAACATATCTGCATTCATTGCACAAAGGAGTGTCATAAGCGGTTTTCAGATATAAACTCTTGAAAATGTTCAGACAATGGAGAGGTTCTCTGGGTCAGACGTGTTAACAACAACAGGAAGATCTCATTCAAGTGAGGGGTGGTGTCTGGGCAGAGAAAGCAGGAGGCAGCACACGACCTATACATTTTATTCACGTGTTTTTGTTTACAGCATCGGTGTCCGCACTGATCGTGGCACTGATTGCCAAAACCAAATCAAATCTCCTTCTCTTTCCATTTTGGCATTTTATTCTCTTTCTTCTACTCGCATGACACGTCTTTCTGAGATACTTGTATTCATTTTTATTTTTTTTCAGTTGTGGGTCCATTGCATGTTAGAAACGTCATCGACGTGCCCACTTGTTCGCTGAATCCTCCGCATTATATCCCACTGTATTCTTACATGGGCTAATTCTCATTCACATTCTACGAAGGTTTTTACTTGGATTTGGATATTTGCATTCTCACGTTTAGTTCAATGCATGACTGAAAGTAACTAAGTGGTACACAGGTTACAAACAAAAATGAGACAATAAAGGGAATTCTACCCTTGGGTGGAAAAGATTCAAATTGATCTACCTCACTATGGACTTGTATTAAACACGCTGTCATATCTGGCACCATGTGAAATATAAGAATAAAGAGTACACATTCTCTCTTGCTCGCACTCTCCTCTTACTAATCCTCAGTGACACGCTGTAGACAAATAGGTCTGGCAGCTCACCCAAGAAGTTTGTCGTCCCTGTTTTGATTAATATCTGCCTGGTTGGCACTTTGAAATCTGGAAACTTGATATAGCTCCAGGAAAGACGAGAGAAGTATGGCAGTTATCACCAACCACCGGTCTCCCCTGCTCCTCCCTCCCTCTCACACACACAGAGATTTATAGAGTGATGAAGTGGGTGACATGTTGGCCTTAGCAGTGTAATGATAGATTCATAATTTCACTTGTAACAGACAGTTTATTCTCTGGCCCACACCTTCCATCTTATTGTGAGAGAACCGGGACATTTTTCGTTTTCTGATGCCGCCCTGCCACAACGTGTGCTCGCTTGTGTTTAATGTGGCCAGACTAGATAAAAAGCTGGGAGACATGATGAGTGGATGGTGTGTCCGGGTGATGATGTGTAGCAGATAAGAAAAGGTGTGTGGGGAATTATCAGAGGAACTGCAGCCGCTGTGTCTACGGCTTGGACAGTATCCACTATCAAAGCAAACTGTCGGCAAGCAACACCCGCATGTGTTGTTGATGTGGGAGAAATCTTACTCTGATTAACTGCAAAGACGCAACACTGCCCTCATTGAAGAAAAGGAGGCCTCGGCTTCCTTCCTTTACCTGCTCCCTTCACAGGAAGTACACACATGTAGCGTTCTGTTATTTGGAGTCTCGCTGAACCCGCAGTGATTTAGAGATCATTCCAACTGATGCAGCACTGAAAGCCCGTCATCTGAAGGTCATATGGTAAAAACAAATGTGGATGAGTGACAACCCTGTAGTTTGATAGAAAGAGGTCTTTTATTCTTAATGACCAAATCAAAAAGAATACAAAAATCTCAGGATGAAATTAAGCGTCATACACGTAGAAGAAGCAGACGTCACCTTGGAAAGTAAAATCGGCGATTTATACATCATGTCCTCCCTCCTGCAGGCTCTACCTGGGCGGTAACCTCGTCTGAGTGTTCCGGACATTTTCCTATTGTAGTAAACACGTCTGACCCAGACAGTCTCCTGCTGCGTAATATGTGAAAGGCAACCCATTTATCCAGAGTGCATGTCTGAAAACAGCTATACTATATATACCCTCCATGTTAAGACGAACACACACGCACATTCTCATCCACCAGGCAACTCAAAGAGCAATTTTCTATGTACACCTACAATGACAGCCTTGTTCACACCCGGCTTCCATCAGAGTATTTCAATTTCCCTAAGATCAGCCTTGCCTTGTCTCGCTTCCAGCCAGCCAGCCAGCTCCAGCCCGCCTGCCCGCCTCTGCGACTTGCTGTCAGCTGGGGAGATAGGAGCATGAAACAGCCCTTAGCGCCAGCCAGCGTCGTGGGGACTGCCAACCCCTTCTCAGGGGAAATCACAAAAGCTTTAGTCAAATCACACAGGCACTTGGTGGGCCATTTTCCATTTCCTTCTAAAAAGCAGAGGAGACGGGGGAAGGAGGCGAAGACGGTGAAAGCAGGAGGTAAAAAAAAATAAATAAAGAAGGTCAAAGGCCCATGGGAGGGTTTGGCGAGCCATGTCATGTGACCTAATGGCTACCATTAGCAAAACACTAGAGTAGCAGATGAGTAAATGGAGAGTGGTAAGTGGTTTTTAGGAAATGGGGCGGGGCTCCCACAGCCTTAATGCTACAGCTCAAACACCTGTCCACCAGCACTGGGCTTTTGGAAATTGTCCCTTATGTCCGTGTGTGTGTGTGTGTGTGTGTTTTAAATGAGCTGCTATGGGAACGATTCATCCATTTAATCATAAACGGATTTGAAGAGTTTCATTTTAAAAGAAGCTACCCACATTAATAAGAAAAGCCAACTCTTTCAAAATTACAAATAACATTTTGGTTTATTGCTGAAAGTCATCCTGTGACCTAAGCTTACAACATAATTAGTTTTCAAAGGATTCTTCATCTTCTTTTTCTGTTCAAATGGCTGCTGGCCCATTTTATACGAGAATGTGTTTCTATTAATGGCAACTTAATATGTATACATTTTGATATCAGATATTTCTTTCGGATCGACGGATTCATATAAATAATAATTAGCTTTGGACAAAAGAAGATGCTTTAAACGTAAGGTTTAATTTGAGGTCTTGGCTTGGACACATATTTCCTCTGATGAGTCTGTGGGTTCCAGTAGTTTAATGCAGGCTTCCTCCTCAGCTCAGACCATGAAACCCACATAAAAACAATTAGTCCTCCTTCTCCCCAGCCCCCTGATTTTGATTGCTGTTATATGTGGACACACACCCTGTTAGCCTCTCTCTGTTTTTTTACCAAGTCATTTGGAAGACAAAGGTAAGACAGCAGCTAGCCGTAGTCCCTCGTGATTGTGGGGGTGGGGGGGCTGAGTGTTTACTTCTGCATTCATATTCTGCTATGTCAGCTCCACCTGCAAGCTCCAATAAATTAAACACACTGCCAGGTTCACAAGCAGTTCAGTCTGTGGGAAAATTATTAACACAGAGAGCTTAATGTTGACTATGTAACCATGGCTCATAAATCTTTTGGAAAAACAACTGCTTGTATGTGTCGGGGTAGCCGGCCTTAAATGGATTCAAAGAGCCGCAAAAGGCCGGAGGATGTATCATGACTGCATCGCACAATATTAGTAAATCTAAATCATACAGAGGATGTGGGTTAGGTCATTGTTAAAAGCTCAGTTGAGCTGATACACAACCAGGGTACTCGTCAAAACCGGGAAGTCGTGAGCCGAGGCAAGGCCCAGCCGAGGGACTTCGGCTTCCAATCCCAGAAAGCACAGCTCCTTCTCATTAGCAGCAAATGATAGATCAATACCAAATGCTAGGCTGTTTCCACAGATAGAGAGCGGGGGATGGAGAAAGGGAGGGAGAGAAATGAAAGAGCGAGAGAGAGACTGCATTAAACATTGATGGGGCCCTGCGTTTACAGATCGATAAGGCAGGGCCTCTTCACACAATTACACGTCAGCAAGCAGTCGCATGATACATCAAATGCACACGCATGATCACGTATTGCGAGCACCAAAGAATAGCTCTAAAATGAGATTTCAGAGTAAAAAAGGATTGCCTATTGTCTCTACCTTCTCTGAGCCTTTATGTATGACTTTAATTTTGCAGTTTGAAAGTCAGAGTGGCAACATGACTGTGTAATTGACCTCCTTTGTGGCCATGTCTGTATGATTGTATGGCTGCTGGTCGATAGAACATGTGCTGAAGCACCTCTCTGAAGCTCCCCGGCTCCTCAGTCAATACGGCTGACAATTCTCCACGGATCCTTCCCTCCCCATCCAACAACACATCTTTCCCATTCATCCATCCTTTAACCCTCCCTTGTCTATATGCCCTCCTGTTCAAGGATGCTCGTGCACTTTGTAATTCAATGAGACAATCATGTCCAGATGCTGGACGCTGGGCTGAGAGGGCCTCCGTCTTTGTGATTGTAGCAACACACGGAAACAAGATCTGAGGGCATTGAAACGCCATTATTTAAAAGGGGTTTATCTTTTCTCAGAAATGAAATCAAGATGGGAGGTCAACAGAGAGAGACAGATTGAAGGAAAAGACAGAGAGGGAGGGAGAGAGAGAGAGAGAGAGAGAGAGAGAGAAGGAGAAGGAGACGAAAAACCAAGAGGAGAAATCAGCAGGATTGAAATGAGCACTTAACAATGATGAAGCCCCATGGTAGCCTGCTGAGCCTGGCATCTTAAAACGGGGCTGAAAACAAAGTAACAAACAAACAAGAGTGAAAAGCTGCTGCGCTTCCCAAACTAATCAGCTGTCCACTTGGGGGATTTATGAAAAAAAAAAGGAAAATTTTTGACAGATTATCTTCTGAATAAATTGGGCAGAAGTTCCTCACACAGGTAGACGCAGTTCACTCACTGCACCCTGGGACATCACAAACAAAAGGCTTGTTTATTGGACTGGAAGGTTGGACCGACACAAGTCCAGCATGGTCCAGAGCACTGAGTTGATTTGAAAACTGTGACACTGTGCTTGTGGCACACGGCCGCTTCATTGTTAAGAAGAAAAGGAGCGAGGCGAGATCTTTGATTGAGTCACCTTGATGAACACAGAAGACAATCCTCGTGAACACAGATGTGAGATTTATCTAGTATGTGCCACACTAAAGCTGTGTCACTCCCACTGAAGGGTTTCTTGCTTTAAATAGAAGATACAGAAGAGTCAACGGAAATACATCAAAAGAAATATGTCGCTGCTATGTTCCCCTGAAGACAGGGATGACAATGTGGCTGATTTGAAAATTTAACAGAAAATAATCTGCCGTCCTCTGAGACCTCCGTGCGAAGTGATGGAACACAGAGTCCCACATCGCTGGGCTTGAATTCCCTGGATCTGGCTGAGAGAAAATAACAATTTTCGGCATGAAAGACGAGCAGGTCAGTATCAGAGACAAAAAGAGAAAGATGAAGCTCCTTTTTTCTGCCAACAAAAAAACCACTAACACCTGGCTGTTGTCTGTAGTGGGGAGGGGATACAATCTCCATTCACTCCAGGGTCAAATGACTATTTCCATTCTGATCGGCAGTGATGGAAATATGAAAAAAACGGGAGAACGCACTTATTTCTTCTTCTTTACTTTGGCAGTCTAGACACTGACGCTCCACCTTTGCCTGCACAACGTTACGACACACGTAGAACTTCTGGGCTTTGACGAGGAAATAACCTTTTGTGCGTTTACTGTTTTATTAATCTTGGGAACAATGTGTAATATAATTTGTCTTTTTTTTGTATCGTATTGACCTACAATGCGAATGGATTTTAACGGCATTCGGTGATGTAATGTGATTGAAATGTGACATCTGGGTGAATGCAGTAATTACGTATTCCTTATTTTGGCAGTCTAGACGCTGATGCTTTTCTGGCTCAATCTTATGACATGCTTCGGACTTCCAGGCGTAGGCGCTTAAATAGTCATGAATGTTTGTATACTTATATTTTCTTACATTTCTTTTTTCTTTGTGTCACATTTTACTGCAATGGGAATGGATTCAATCTGCATTAACTCCCAGGCTGATCAGCAGTGATAAAAATGTGACACATAATTTGGCACACGGCAAGGCCTCCATTTTTGGCACGTCGGTGACATCATTCATAAAGCACCAGAAAAAAAACAAACAGAAAAACATCTACTGGCAACGGGGAAAAAGGTCAATAGACTTTTTTAAGTGGGTTTATCCTGCGTATACCTGGTAATTTTGAGGTAAAAGCGTTGAGAGAGATGAGAAGAGGTGCAGAAGAAGGGAGCTGCAGGAGCCAAAGTGAGATTAGCAGCAGATGTTAAGAAGAATGCCTCAAAAGAGAGGGCAATTAATATACATGCAGTATCTGCAGAACCTGATGAAATGATCCTATCATCACTGCAAGGTGACATTCTCTTGGCCTCACACATCTGGGCTGCCACGTTGCATCAAACTTAAGATTCAACCTTGCAACACTTAGTGTGCAGCCACACTCGCTTTCCCCAATATTACAGGTTTGCAATAGAGTTGTTGTGGAGGGAAACCAGGGAAACACAACCGGCCCTGCTGAGGCTCACACGCACACTGCTGACAACACACTCATGCATCTAATCATATCCTAGTGGTCAGTCGCTCAAAAAGCAACAAGCGTAACGCACCAACAGCACATTTATAACCCCCCCGACTTCGCACCTCACCATCTATCCTTCTCCCTCTTTTTCTTTTGCTCTTTACGTTCTTCCTCTCTCTACCTTCCTTCCCCTGGTCAGGGGGGAGAGGTTGGGCACATAATTTGCATTCATTAACATTACATTAGCAGACAGAGTGATCTTTAGAAACCAGGCTGCCGGAGAGTGTCATCTTTAATTCATCATAACCCCACCACCCTACCACCCTCGCTCTCTCTTTACCTTCACCTCCTTCTCCACCCTCTTTCCTCTCCCCCTCATCCATCTCTCCTCGCCCTCGTTCCCCTTCTCCCCCGACTCCCAGTCCATCCTTTCTCCGCCTCTTCTCTGCGCGTATCCTCGCTCTCCATTTACCACTGTCTTTCATCTTTCCTCACTTTACGACGTCTCTTTTTTTAATCGTCTCACTTCCATCTCTTCGCCTTATTTTTCTTTCCCTCTGCCTCAAGTTAATGACAGGGGGGAGTTTGGGCACCTCTATATTCTAACTATTACCAGAGACAGATGGGAAGAATCTAACCAAGAATTAGTCCCGTCCAATGGGTCAATTAGAACAAACAAACTAATTAATTTGGGGTCTAAGTGCCAAAGACTTCCAATGACTCCTCCTCCTTCTCTTCTACACAATACGAGGAGGAAGTGTGTGGTAACAGCTTTAACCACATAATGGAGTGGGTGTAGAGTTTATGCTAAACACAGATCAATGTAAATACTTCAAATATTTCATAGCATAAAGTAAAGTATAGTATGCCATTTCACATGCTTTCCTGACACACACCGCAGAAACACGATCTCCCTCCATGTAGATTTTTAAGAACGCGAGTCTGGACGTGATGACATCGCTTTGGGATTTCTGCAGTTACTTCAGTAGACAGTCTTTTAATGGATTCTCACAGGGACCAATCAAAAGCCAGAATTCCTGTTGCTGTACCTCACTCCCCTGTGGTCAGGATAAAGCTCATCACCATCCTTTACAAAATACACTACACGGCATGTGTGCACTCATATATAGACATGAATTATGATATATACAGTCACTGATATGCAGCTCCTGACCACATAGTGCCAGCTGTTCAAGATTTATACCTCAATTTTACTTTCAGAACACATACATACGTATCTCTTGTAGATGTGTTTTGTTTGTTAAAAATGTCCTTTTAGTGGGAAAAGTTCGTAATGAAGAAAAATGTGTATTTCGCGCGGGTCTATGTTGCATTGCTATGCAAGGTGCTTACATACATACATTACGGACTGCAGAACAAGTAGGGCAGAGAAAATCAATACTAAACCATGTTGTGCCTCACAGTAATGAGCCCAGGATATACCAAGGTTCGCTGTAGCAGCAGTGACCAAGCAATAATCCAGATGGAAGCAGCGCTAGCCTGCCACAACCATCACAATACTCATTACTGCTGATATTACCTCAGCCAGCCTGTCTGCTTTTAAGAAACCTGGCAATTTGCTGCAGTAAAATGAGGTAATTACAACTCTTATCAGGCTCCTCACCTCAGAAAACAGCATTTAGAGAAAGAGGCAGGGAGAGGGAGACTACTCCCCAATGGCTCTCCGGCTGTGGAACGACCACTCGGACACACCCACCCACTGTCACTGATTCTCTTTGCAACTCCCGTTCCTAACTATACCCTCCTTTCATTCCAATAAAAACATTCAAAGCAGAAATACGATCACTTTAATGACCCAACTTACAGAATCCAGCTATCGGTGCCCCTAAGGAAAAGTAAGGAGTAGAAGACTTGAACCATGAGCGCCAGAGGAATATCACTTTACAGCACGATAACTGTGCCAAGAAACGCTCTCCTGCTTCTAATATGAAGAATAGGAAAATGACGTGTTGAGTACCGAACTCTGTTTATGTTGGAGGAGAAGCACGGAGAAAATGCCAGTGTAATTTAACCTTTTTCCCATAAGGCCAGTGGCTTCACAATGAAAGTCTATCCACTACAGCTTTGACATTTCTAAACTTTACACATGCAAGTTAGAAGTTACTCCGGACTTGGCTTTTCGTCACTTCTACCGACTAGAGACACAAGTAGACTCATGGAGAGAAACCGTGTCCGGGTCACACTGGGATTGTGTGACATTTAGAAATATAAACTACAGCTAATGGGCTAAGGATTGTCATTAGCAAGGGCATGCGTGTGTGTGTGTGTGTGTGTGTGTGTGTGTGTGTGTGTGTGTGTGTGTGTGTGTGAGCATTTGCCTGCTACCAGAGCGTGAAGAGGGAAAGAATCACAAATTTAAGCGGGAAAAAAAGAATGAATCAATACAGTTAATGTCAAATATGTGCACAGTGTCTCTGATGGCATCTCCGCGCGCCTCGCCTGGTTGCATTTTATAGCCACCAGGGGTTAGGAGGGCAACCAAACAGCTAGAACTCACTGTCCTTTTCTGTCACACACTTGAACTGAGATAACCATCCCGTAATATGTGAGGCCAGTGTGGAAGGCAAGAGCGAGGGATAGAGAGATAAAGAAATGGAGAAAGAAGAGAAAAAGATAGGGGTGAGATAGGCTGCAGTTCATGTGGAGGGAGAGAGATACTGAATCCGATATTGGAGGAGTAATCGGGGAGACACTGCGATGGAGAGGGCATCATGTGGCAGCGCCCTGTGTTATCTAATCCAGAAATGGATCTAACCTTAGCAGTACACAGGAGTTACATCATTTCTTGGATACCACCTGATCCCTGTTTCTGCCCGGCCACCCGAACGTGCAAACACACACTCTGCTCTTTTGAGGCAATTGCAATATTCATGAACACTAAAACATACAACTGTCTCACGGACTTGGCCATCACCTCACAGCGGGAAATGGAAATGCATGAAAAAAGCCATATGTGCACGCAAAGGAAGACACGATACAATATATGCATGCTCACAACACTCATTCAACACGGCAGAGCCCAGCTGCTCCTCCTATCAAACAGCACGCACATAACTACTTGATAAGCTCTACGGGCTGGAGAGAGGCGACGAAAACCACCGACAAGAAATGTCCACACACCACTTGATACTCCCCGAAACTTTTTTGATTACCTCCCATGTAACATTTCGGGCACAGGCCTGGTCTGAAGAAGGCCCTGTTATCTGGGAGGTCATTAAAAACTTTGCGGACGTTTTCTTGTCTGAGCCTGACTCAAAACATTGCGTGTCATTTTTCTGAGCAAAGGGGCAAACCTCTCCCGAGAAGAAAACACAAATGAAGAAAATGAATACTGCCTGCCCTTTAATCCCCAAAAGAATAACGTAACACCTCACCTGTGTCACCGCTAGTTTCTCCCCGAGAATAAGGCAATGTACCACTGAAAAGTAATAAAGAAGACCGTGTTCAAGGGGGAGAGGCGAACACCAGCCAGCTATATCCAATCTCATTAAACGCTGTTGTTAACCATGTTTGGATGCACCACAAAATTGACTCGTGCCTGCTGAATAATTCTCCACATTGGCGGAGAGGAAGAAAGACACGAGAGTGCGGCAGAGAGACGGAGGGAGAGACAGAGCCTTGAGGTGTTCTCCCGCCGTCTCATCTGCGGCAGTTAAAGGACGACCTTCAACCACCTTGAACCCATTGGAGCTGAATTTCAATAAAAGTCAAATTATCACCCGCACCCATGGGGCTTGGGATCGGCACTAAGTCTGGATTCACTGTGCATGTAAGACGATTTAACAGTCACATGGAGGTGTGAGCGAGTCAATCATATGACGCGCTTCGAGGGATTCTGAGCAGTGAGCGGCGGGTACTGCGCCCCATTGGGAGAGGGCGCCACTGGGATGGATCACTGATTGTTTTCCGTGAGTGTAAATGTGTGTGTGTGTTTGTCAATTGCTTGCATGTGCGTGCGGAAGCACATATGCCAACATGCGGGTGGGAAAGTGTTATTCAATTTAGCTGTGTTCTCCCTTGACCGACGCGAGTGAGATCCAGGTAATTGATGCCTCAGTTTGGTATTCCCCTGCCGTGCGCTCCTCACCACAGGGACGGTGCTGGCTAAGCCGGTGTGAATGAGAGGAAACGCACGGTGTGATCTCCCTCCCTCAACCGTGAGTGAGGTATCCTTCTGGGATCTCGTTAGTGCAGCTCCAAAAGACGCACACACACTCACTTCACGATCACACATACATATGCAGCAAACACGTTCCCAAGAGTCTGGCTAAACCATTGGCGATGGCAATTGTAGACATGCTCAGGTGGAGATCGCCTCTCATTCTGCCCTTCCTTTCTTCCTATCGATCTCCATGAAGAGAAAATCCAGTGGCCCCTTCACTGCCTCCAAGCAACACAATGCTTTCCATTAAAAGCTAACACTAAATCCACCCTCTTGCAGCATATGCTCATATGCCTGGGGAAGTCTATATAGTTTTGAAAATGGGCTTTGTTTTTCCTCAAGGGTTTTGCTGGAGTGTGCATTCAGCAGTAGGGGAATAAGAGATAGAAAATAGTCCGAGGGCTAAAAGAAAAAACTTTCAGCAGAGGATTTTGACCTTATAGCGCGAGGCTGACAGAGGCCGGTGAGTCTCCCCAATGAGAATCTGTAACGAGGAAGAAGGAGGGAAAGAAAGGAGGAAAAGAGAGATAATTTTTACCTCCGGGGAGCAAGAGTGAAATAGACCTTTGTGAGCATCTTTGGCTGGAGGACTCTCATCGGGCAGTGGGAAACAGTTTACTCTTTTCTCTACTTTTTTACAGTTAGAGGAAAGGAAAACATAAAAAGAGAAAAGGCCAATTCTTTTAGCTCCCAGGAGAAATTTGATGTTCCTCCATTTGAGGCTGTCGTTTTTATTTCCACTATCAACCTGCCCACTCTTTTCTTTTGCTTCCCGTTCCTCAATTAGTTATTTGTTTCCTTCATGCACCGCTCATACTCTCTCCTCCACTCTTCTCTCTCTCTGAACCACTCTGAATGTGAAGCTGCAGCTCAGTGAGACACAGAGCTCCTCTGGGACGACAAATGTCATTTCACAGACATTACAATGTCTGTTTTGCCACAGGGAGGCTGCGGGTAATGTTGATCTCGTGCCACCCACCCACACAGATACACGCTTAAATACATACACGCATTATATCTGACCCCATCTGATTTGGCTTAAAGGATGCGCGGCTGCTTGAGCTCTGGCCCAGAATGCAGCCCCAAATGTCACAGCTGTCCAGTGACACTGGCGGCGAGCGCAAACATCAGCCGCTCCCCTGGCTCTCACTGCTCTCTCAACAGTAGCTCCATGTCATATTTTAGGCAACATCCACTAACACGACTAACATTTATCTTTTTTTAATTTGATCCTGTCATTTCGGATCTTCCGAGTGGATCGCTAGAAGACACAACACGGGTGGATCAGAGTAAGAGCCTCTACATTCAGCGAGACAGCCTTTGGTTCCCCTCTCTGTCTGCAAGACAAGATCTGCCTGCCAGTGGAACGCAGCGTTTCCAGGCAGTGCTTTTACTCCGCAGCCCCGCCAAATGAGGCTGTTTGCTGGTGTGATGCGAGCTGCGCTCCAGGAGTCAAAGTGCGACACGCCGCTCGCTGCACTACAACAGTACAGCTAAAGAGCCCGAGACGCTTCGTTAAGTATGTAGTGCCACCCACCCACTTCAAGCTGTTCTTTTTTACTTCGCACGTAAGATGCAGTGGCAGCAAATACTCGCTTGCTGCTCACTTTGCACACTCGGACACACATTCACATTTAAGTACAGGACACACAAGCAGCTTAGGTGTAAAAGCCGCTCCGTGCTGTTAAATTATTTGTGTGCCGACGGGTAAGAATGTAGGTGTCTGTCCAGTGTGAGAGCGCGGACGTGCATCTGCTGGTCGTGTAAATAACTCTGATGCAACACGAGTGGTTTGCAGGTGCTTGGAGAGCACAGCAACCCTTCAGGACCTACTGTATTTTAGATGAAATGGCAGCAGTGTTTGTGTTGGAGGGAGTAAGTGCACCTTTGGGTGAGTTGTGCGTGTGTGTGTGTAGGAGAAAGTGTGTATAATACTTAGCATTAGTTTGAAGCTGCTTGGAGGGCATGGGTGGGATTTGCAGTACTTCTGTGCACCGAAACATTTAAACAATGATAGTCATATGATGAAAAAGGCAGGTACGGTGTCAAGCTGGTGCATGCATGCATCCATCCTGTGGCTTTTTATCTCTCCAGCATCACTTTGAGTCCTCGTTTAAATTAGGAACGAGAGAAAAAAAGAATCTGAATGCACAAGCAGCAATGTATTGATCCAGAGAGGCAATGATGACTGCAGGTGTTCCAGTCATCTCTGCCATCGACCTGAATTGTGTTGGAGGAGGTGTACGTCAGAGACAGGCCAATAGAGAAAGAGCCCAGGGAGGTTTCATTACAAATGTTAAGTAGAGCAGAAAAGGCTCTGTGTAATTCCCGAGAATATTAACACTCAGCCCGTGGGACTCGACGATTCTGTGGTGCGAGATCTGAGCAAAGCAATCCACTTCAATCAGAGACAAACACAGAGAAGTGGGCATACATTCCTTGATTTCCGGCAAATTCTAATATCTTTGACAATTCTTTGCCCTTTTCTCTCTCTCTCTCTCTCTCTCTCTCTCTCTCTCTCTCTCTCTCTCTCACACACACACAAACACACACACACACACACACACACAAATGAAACACAATGTACCATTGCTCACAAGCTCAGCGCAGTGTGTAAATAAGATAAAACACAAAACACTGTATGACGGTGGTGGAAATGTCACACACTATTACGAAAGGCAATCTTCCAAATGTTTGCCAGTGTACACAGTAGATTTCATAAAATGCTTTTACTTGGGCTTAAGTGGACGCAGAGCAAATTTGACTACCACTGCATGACGTGTTGGTTATCTGCGGTTGTGCAGTTAATGTAATCTGTAATGTTAATGTAGCCGGGTGTTGGAATGACTCCCGGGGAGTTTTCACACACCATACTACTCCACTTTTCCCCCCTCTCCTCCCTCCCCAGGGGTGTTGTTAGCATGTGTGTCCCCCCCGACGGCTCGCTCCACATAATGAAGCTGACAGAGACCAAAACAAACATAGAGGCAGGCACAAAAAAACACACGGCAACTAGAGCAAGAGGAGCAAGGAGCAAGGCAGGCAACTCACTATAGCTGTTTTTAGATATGCACGGAACTGCTGTCATCAGCGAATGTCCAACTGCTTTCTTCATATGTGAGAGGCAAACTCCGGATAAAGTCCAGACCCCATTGTCCAGGCATTTTCCGGAGTTCATGTTTGTGGAGTAGCTTTAAGTCATAACACTTTATATGTATTCTTTGGTCTTTTGTGTTCTCATCCTGCTTTTTTAACCTCCTCCCTGCTTTCTTTCTGCTCCACGCAGAAGCAGGTGGTCATGGCCTCTGCAAAGCCGGAGGGTGATAATTGATGGCAGGATAATGCACTGCGCTATCTCCTCTTTCTTCACTCCTCCTTTCCTTCTCGCTGTCCCTTGCTTCCGTGCAACCCCCCCCCCACCCCCTCTCTCTATCTCACTCTCTCCCCAGGTGTGCTGGTGGCTGGGGCTAAATGATGAACAGAGCCACAGTGTCTGCTGTCTCTAATGGGGACATTATGCAGGAGGATGGGAGAAGTGCTCACATGGGCTCGTAAATCACACACTCCTGTAGAGACTCACTGCAAGGCCTCGCTGCTCCACTAACCCTGCAATAGATACACGCGCGTAAAGGGGGGAAAATAGCTACTAGCACACATTTATACACACACACACACATATATATATAGACATATGCAAATACAGATTGAACATTTGCATATATAGACACAAGATTACGGACACACTCACACAAATGTACATGTGCACAGTCCATTTAACTGACCCCCGGCGCGCAGTCAACATTTGCCGTGTACCCACCGGGACACAATTCACTTACATCTGTCCAGTGGCGCCCCCTCTGCCAACAGGACAGTGTGCTACACCAGCGCTTGTGTCAATGTGATTGAAGTTTGACAGAGCAGTTAAAGCATTATTAGTGCTCCCTGTCACAGCCCAGCACACACAGAGGCCCGTCGGTGGCACAGGTGAGGTAAACACAGCCCCCATTTAGCATATTACCCATCAGTCAACACGGCAGGCGAAGGAGATAAAGAAATGCACACCCACTGCGAGTGGGAAAACAAGCACTCCAGTCTGCTTCTTCTCAAAAGGAGGCCTCTATGAAGGTATTTTGGCAGGTGTGTGCTCAGGCAACACACACACACACACACACACACACACACACACACACACACACACACACACACACACACACACACAGACATTCATACCCGCAGAAGAATAGCACGCAGAGAGCCGCGCTTCCCTGCACACACACAGGTTGATGACAGAGGAGGCATTAACCGAAGTGAAATATCTGCAGGAGATGCGTCACGTAGTTAATTGACTGTGATGAGCCGGTGCCAGCACGCCTTGATGCTTCCCTTTTTTCCTCTCTTATTTATCCCTCAATTTCCACTTTATCTGCACAAAGATAATATGGAGAAATCCACGAAATTGGGCATTTCTCTCTGTGTGATTTATAAGCCACAAATCCTCGAAAAATATACCCAACCGCTGATGCATGGCTTATTGCTATTACAAATATGCTAATCTGGAAAATCCGAGGTGAGGAATTTGATTTATAATCTGCTGCTTTCACTTCACAATAACACAGGCCATTTGACACCTGCATTCGTGGGAGTGAATGAGAATGTCAACTTTAGCTTCCAAGACCATTTATGGTAAAAAAAAATAAAACTTTTCCAGTTAACGGAGAAGTAATAACTGATGACAGCGAGCACACTCTAACAATGGTGCAGCTTGAACTGTGAACGTGTTGCTTAAAGGCAGGGGGCCATGATGTGGCAACAGGGGCTTAGCCAACAGAGCTGTTTGGACTAGAAACAGACAGCTGGCTCAGCGGTGGGAGATCCGTTTAAACGCTCTCTCCTCAGGAGGAACCGAGCTGACCTTCAGTCAAATGCAGACATGCACATCTAAAAACACAAACACCCAAACTAACGGGAATGCGGTGGTCTCCTTAAGTAACTGGCTGACTGCACTGACCTTTCTGTTGCATTTTTGCTTTTCATAGTGCCGCAGACATCAGGGATATAAAAGAAAACAAATGGAGTTGGGGTTAAATAAACGAATCGAGTGAGACAGGCTGACAGAGCGATTGATACAGCAGACAATAGGAAGAAGGCACGCACACTCTCCCCTAAATGTTTACACGGCCTGCCGGTATTTGTCTTAGGTATTTTGAAAAGGCATGAAGCAACCTTTATCCCGTGTAATTCCTCCCTGAAGATAATGGATTGCGAGCACAAAACCTCCTCCTCAACCCTCATCATCTGCCCCGTCCTCGCATCCCGTCATCGACAGACGCGCACACACAGAAGCACAGACAGACGCCGACACGCACACTCACACACACACACACAGACCTCTGTCAACACTCCCTGAGGCAGCGGCGTTAATTCTTCCCAGCCTATTCTCAGTCACACATGGCTGAGGAGGCAGTCACCAGTGGAGCCTCGCTGCTAGATTAACCTGTGCTCTCGCCACAGATCTGTTTTTCAGGGCGACCGCGGCAGACAGACAGTGTCCGGGGCCGGCAGATCGTAAGTCATTGTCAGCGCTGCGGCCTGCGTTTGAAGGAAGGAACCGTTCATGTGCATGGGCAGGGTGCCAGCCGAGAGAGAAACAGGCCTCCTGCCCCACACACAGCACTTAACCTGACCTCTCCCCTCAGGATGTGGGGAAAGGGCGCAGGAGTGTGTCGCCATGTGTGTGTGTGCAGATGTGTATAGATGTGTGAGTGTTTTCTCTCTGCTCAAGCAAGTGCATACTTTGGCTAGTTCTAAATCCCAATGCAAGAGAAAGAAAAACAGTACTGGCCCTTTCTTCTCCTTTCTCTCAGTTTCTCACTGGTGCACAATGTGCGATTCTGTTTTCCCTGTCCTCCCGCTGTGGTCTGTGTTTTACATTTACCAGAGGAAAAGGTCACATGTCATCGTAAATGTAATGAGCATGTTTCGGAGAAATACAGCCGCTGGGTCTCGAGCTGCACAATGAAAACATGGGAAGGGGTTAAATAGTTTTTGAATACCTCAAGTAAAAACACAGAATATGTCTTTTGTTAACCAGTTTCTGTTCTTTGTGCATCGTGCTTGTTACGTGCACATGCATTTCAGTAGAATTGTATGTGAAGCGTTAGTTAGGATCTGTGGTTTAAGTGATGGATTGCACCATATGCGCATCAGTAGAGTAAAACCATAAAGAGTCAGTTAGCTGTGAAGTATTTGTTAAGCTGCAAGGATCAATACTAAACTCCTTTCACAGTTATCAATAGAATACACTTAGAGCACTCACTGACTGGTGCACATTCTAACTTACAGCACTTAAATCACGACGATTATTTTGCATTCATGGGGGAATAAATAGCTCAGACTTGAAGAAAACATATTTCAACTTAATAGACAAGAGCAGGCTTCATAAAGAGGGTGAAAGATGGTGCGAGGGAACATGCGTGATAAAGAGACAACGTGACAGATCTGCTCCACTCCTTTGCTGCAACTCCGACAAGACATTGCCCTTTACACGGCACCGGGTTCAGCTGAGCTGCCGCAGCAACAGGCACAATGGATAACTAATTTCCTGAATACGAGGAACGGTCAGGGGTCTGTGAACGTAACAGTTCCACCTGCCTCAGCTCCGCTCTGCCAAAACATGGGTTTAAATGACTTCTAATACAGCAGAGGGGAGAGAGGGAGTATGAAGGGGTGGAGGGATGGAGCACGAACATCCGCCGGCAGCTTTGTACCTCATTGTGCGCCTTGAATAACACGAAAAGGTGAGATAGCGCCAAACAAAAGCGGAACAGGAAAAGGCCATCGGAGAGTTCCTTTTCAAAAGCCTCGCGTCTCTCTCTCTCCCCCGCCCCCTCCACCCAGGTGACTCTTCCTTGCTCCGCTGCTAATCAAGTGAAAAAGCGTTTCCTGCGAATGAGGCTCTCAGGTGGATAATGTGCTCTTTAGAGGAACCTTATTCTCAACCAGGAGGCAGGCCGAGGTGCTGCAAAGCCTCAAACACTTTGAAAAATTGAGCCGGCAGGATGTGGACTCGTAGGGCTGACGGAAAAGAGAGGGCTGCGAAGAGAAAAAAAAAAAAGCGATTTGGGTTTTAATGAAGCGCTGATGAATGAGTCTCAGACCACAGCAGCAGTAACTCAAAGCCCGGGCGGAGACACACGCCTGGCAGGGCAAAGAGCTGCACACTGCTGGTTCACAACGGGGCCACAGTACCCTCACACTCCTGGACTCCATTGGCATGACACGTTGTTAAAGTTTGGTTTGTAAAGCAGAAAAACAAGGGTTGTTAAGGATATATCTCTTAGCGGTTTGGACAGGCCACTGTGTGGGTCTAAGCAGATAGTGTATGTGCAAGCGTAGGTGGGGGAGTGTGTTAGTATATTGAATGTGCATGTAAAACCCAGTTATGCAGCCAAAAAGCACATTAAATGCTCAGATTGATACGTCAAACTCAGTGGACGGGATCATATAAAACCCTGGGCCACATCTAAACAAGACCGTGAGCCTGTTCCACATTAGAGAGAATATAGAAAAATCAAAGCACATTATGTTTATTACCCTTTTTGAGTTATAGCCTCTGTCATTGTCTTTCCAATAAAAATATTACAGTATTGCTCTTAGTCTTATGCAGCCACTGATGGAGAAGTTTATTTGATATGAACAGCTGACTGTAGAGGAGATGCTCTTGAGCTTGCAACCTTGAAATTTTGAACATTTGACCACGTATCCAAAGCAAACTTGTGTGAAATTGTGGCAGATTTGAATAACATGAATGAGCTAACAGCAGGAAATTCATCTCTGGGCGAAGGTCTCGTCAAATGTGTCCCATAAAAACTGTAAACTCATCAGCTGAATAAGCTTCTGTAATGAAGTACGACATAAAATACAAAGAAAATTGCCTCTCTTCTTTTATTTGCGGTGCATTTTTGAAAAGTAAATTAATGCACTGTGTGTTGTTCCCATTTCAGTGAAAATACGGCGTACAGCTACATAAAATGTCACACTGAGGAACTTTGAGTGTCGCCCGGCTGTCGACTGGCTTTCTGCATTATTGCCCATTGGTTTGATTAAACTGCTTTTCTGTCTACCATCACAGTATTGCCACTTGTAAGGCATAATTACGCTCATCTGCCTCACTGCCCCCTCGATATCAACTAACTGCCATGCAGATTAACCGGTGGCTGACTGTGGCACAATGTACACAATATGGCCAGCCAGGGAGCCCTCTAGAAAGAAGTAACGTGAATTGATTTCAACAGCAATTGGCTCCAAAAGCTCTGCGTGGCTCACGTGCCAAGAGGAGGTCAAGAGACATAAGACAGTCGTAAGACATTTGAGGAGTTCATATACACACATCTAGTGTTGAAAATAGTCAAAAGGATGTTTCTACTTTCATCCCAGACTGTGAGCAACATGTTTTCTATGATTTTTATTATATTATTGATGCTTTGAGTCTCCCCCGCAGCTGCAGGTACCGACATGCATGAGCGCACACGCAGTCAGATACTTACACACTGAAAACACTCGCATGAAACTTTCCACTTTTAATCATAGGCAACCATATGTCTCCTTTCTGTGGATCCCCTGCGGCCTCACTCCCAGCCAGGCGGCAGTGGCTTATGGGGGTCCACCTGTGCCGCTTCCAAATCCAGCAACGTAAATCAGCTGTTGGGCTGAAAAACCTCTCCACTTGGATTCACAATGGCCTCAAGCCAGAGCTGGGAGTCCCGCTGAAAACAGAGAAGCGCTGGTGGTGGGGAACGAAAAAAAAAGCACTGAGGACAGACTCATGAATACTTATGCCTCAGTAATTAAACTTTTCTGACTGCACTGTGGTCGCCTCTTCCCCCTACTGTTCGACTTGTCGTTCTGCCCCTTGCAGCTTCGCACAGACACCACACTTACCTTCCCGTCTCTAAAAGGACAGACTGGCAAGCAGACGGATGGTATATGGCACCCAGGCTATCAGGGATTCCAAGACAAACCTAGGACACCTTTACTGTGCAGCACCTGTGCCAGCAGCAATGCACATCTGCCTTGCATCTGCTCATTACAGGTGATTAGCGAGATGATATGGTGTATTCTCTGCTGTCTAAATGCTACCCTGCAGTAAAACTACCTGGTGTCTCTCTCTACATCGTAAGCACCACAGCAGATACCTTAAACATACCCTTTGGAGATAAGCAGAGCTTAAAGACAACATAAGTGTTGAATTCATGATCCCCATCTGTCCTGTTGCTCTGGAATGATAAAAAAAAGCAAACATATCTTCTTCCTGTTGCTTCTTTACGCCCGGCCTTGTATGCACAACTTGAGGTGGGCTTAAACGATAACCTGTCAGACATTACACCTACATCACAGCAAGGATGACCCAACAGGCAAACACATGCAACACTGACTCAATACTTGGCCCACATAGCCCTGGGAAATACCCAAAATCAGCTACTAGCTTCAGCAGCAAAGACAAAATGTGCTAAGCTTCAAAACGTCTATCTCTTCTACCACCCATGCTATTGGTGGAATGACAACCTAGGCGAGACGGTAATATGTTCACTTTCTGTTAGTTTTGTCGTTTTGTCTTCCTCTGTGGGGATGTCAGCACAGCCACAAAGGGGCCGTGCAGAGCGTCCATCTTTTGGACTGTTTGGTTAAGTGACAGGGACGTGAAAGACGAAGCAAGTGTGACGAATCTCCAACCATCCAAATGTCAAATTAAGAGCAATTAAATGCTTTCAGGGCAAAGTGTGGACAAGGACGAGAAAAGCAAACTCATATCAGTATTCCTGAAACAACTTGTGTGTCTGTGCTTGAGTGTGTGTGTGTGTGTCTGTGAGCTATAAGGACAGCGGGAATAAACCCATTAACATAACCATTTACAACAACAACAACACAGAGCACAGAGCTGAGATATGAACTCATAGGACTCCAAATTGAGAGTCACAGACAACCAATGGCGGGTAATTTGCAATTAATATCAGTTATTGAAGCAATTAACTTTGTTTTGTTGTGGAAAGGAAACCATTTAGACACTCATGTGTGCAAGAACACACACAGACACACACACACACACAGTAACGCAATCTCACACAGACATAACACACACATACTTTCACTGAGGTGTGGGTGCAGCTACTTCTCACTCTGGGTATTTGTTCTCTGCTTCAAGCACCAGAGTATAACTAAGTAATCTAAAATATAATCCTTAAACCAGCATCATGTTTGTCCAGTGAAAACAACTCACTCTGATTAATATTTAACTGTCTTCAAAGGCATCCCACAAACGAGTGTTGTCTCGTTTCCTCAGTGCGCCAGATGGTGGTCGTCTCACTCCTTTGTTAACACATTTTCCCTTTGTGTTATTTCCGTGTCTTCTATACCTCAGTCTAGCAACACACAGATGAGGCCTTGGACGCAGAGCTAGGCTAAAAGCATCCGCCCTCAATTTTCCACAATGGCTGCTTGCTCAGATAACTGGCTTGCAGCCTTTCATGCAGTGATGCAAATATGTGCCCGATTCTTTTTTTTTTTTTGCAGCACAGAGATGGGAGGGCTTTCGATCAAAACAATGCCACACCAGTAAGTTTGAAATTGTTTCTTGGGTGAGAGAAGAGAGGAGCAGATCTTTAAAAAGCCTGAAGTTATGCAGATATGCATGTATGTCATGATGCTGCTGTTTTCACATTGTGTTTTTAGAAGTGAGGTGAGTAGAAAAGAGAGATGGTGTAGAAATGTATAAGAAAAAAATAATCTATAAATAATATTTTTACTGTTGTATTGTCAATAATTGTTGCAGTATAAATTCCATCGTTAGCTTGAAACAAAGGTTCAATATATCGTATGCATTGTGAAAGCAGAGGAATGTGGTCTAACACACAACTGATCTACCTCAGTTGTTTTACTGTTTATCAAATGTCTCTGCTCATAAAGAAGAATTTAAAACCACAACAGAGGAAAAATCTGTCTTTAATCTCACGAGAAATAATGTTATATTTATGATAAATGTCGATATTGACTGATATGAACCTTTTTATCTTGATATAATTTTTGGCCATATCATTCAGTCCTAAATATAGGTTTTTATTACTGGTGTCAACCATCTATACTTGCGGTTGGTTGTTAAACTCTCATCCCATTTTGATTTGTCAAGAAAATTGGGATGTTATTACCGGCTGGATGAATGGAGGTCAAAGAGAACAGCAGACAGAGATAGAGAAAAAGCTAGAACATCAAACACATTGGCTGATATTATAATTACTTTGAAATTATCACTGTCTAATGATGCAAAATGTTGCTTTTATCTCCTAGTGGGGGAGATCCTCTCCCGTGGGTGTTGAGTAGAAACACTCGCTTCAGGATCCATCCCTATAGATGTGAGCAGCTTGTGCCGTGCTGCATTACAGACAGGAGGGCAATTTTACTTATGACTCTCATCATGTTTTTTTGATGGCAAACACGCTCAGTGAAAGAACATTTTAAACAGGTACCAATTGTGCAGGCATAGATCAAAGAACAGAACAAGGCACCTCCTGTATGTGTTCAAATTAGGCTTTTACAGGAATGGTTTGACCTTTTTAGAAATACTCTTATTCACTCTCTGGCAGAGAGGATTGATGCTCATATCTCTTAAATATGAGGCCATTAAGCTTTGCTTCTGAGAAAGATTGGAAATGGGAGGAAACAGCTCAACTGGCTGTGTCCAAATGAAACATAATCTGTAAACTGTTTCCTCCTGGGTCCAGTGCCAAGCTAAGAGAACCAAACCAGCTATTGGTTGTATTTAATACCTTTTCATGTTTCATTTAATTCTCTGCCAGAAAGCAAATAAATATGTGGCCCAAAATGTCAAACTATTCCTTAAAGATATGCCACACATTGTTAAGGCAGAAGTGTCTCCCTTTTGATATTGAATAAGAAATCCTATCACAGCTTTTTGACAATTTCTTTAGCCATCCCAATCCTGCACAGGCTTCCCGTAGATTGTGTATCCAAAAAGTATGGGGACTTTAAAAAGGTAAGGACAGTGCCTAATCTGCAGATCAATAAAAGGATTTAGCCTCATACAAAGAGACTGCTCATCTGCATTCACCACAGCAACCGGGGAGAGAATCCTGCAGCAGTTCCGGAATACTATCTCCCGCTCCCTGTGTACTTTTCCGGCCCTGCCTTTTCTCCATGTTCACCTTTCGTCTGTTAATCCCCGTCTTTCATGCCAACAGGAATGGGCGGATTAGAGCTGGTAACACAGCACACAAACCTCTCACACTCTGGTAATATACCAACCCCCCCCATCCAACCCACACCCTCTGCTGCAATTGTCTTCGTGCGTGTGTGTGTGTATGCAGTGCATGCTGGCCACTATGGGACTTCCATGTAGGTGTGGGGCGCGTGTGGGTGGTAAAGTATAATTTACTGTGAACAGTCCATCACCATACTTCCTCTAATCCTCTTTAAATGACCCAGTCTTCTGGAGAGATGGTCGACACACACACCACACACACACACACACACACACACACACACACACACACACACACACACACACACACACACACACACACACACACACACACACACACACTCACTCACACACACAAGTCCAGAGTCTTCTTAACATCTTTGGAGAAGGATCAGCACACCTGTTTAGAGCAGACCTGTCTGTCTTAGGCACAGTCTAAATGGAGTTAGTTTTTAATCCCTTTTACTCTCTCCTGCCGTTCTTAGGCTCCCTTCATCTGTGGCTATAGCTAAATCAGACCAGTCACAAACACAAGCTGCAGTCTTACTCTTGCTGAGCCTCTTGCTGGCAGCATGTAATGGTATTAGAAGGTCCAATCTGTCCGATGCATTTAGGGCTGATGTCTCTGCATTCCTCCTCGGTGCAGATGGCTCGAGATATGGATTCATTTTCAGACCTCTCGCGGAGCCAGGAACGGCACAAGAGGAGGCTGAACCTCTCTCTCGGGTCACTTTTGCATGCTCGATCGCCCACTGATGCAAACACACATTTACTCTGGGGTTGCTATTTCTATCAGCCATTAGCAGTTATATTAACACTTTAAAATGGCCACCTAACATTTTGAGACCTCGCTGCTTTCAGTGGAGTATGGTGAATGATGGGTGCTCTTAAGGCACTTAAATCTGTAGACACGGGCCCTGACACAAAGTGCACAAGCTCATGCGCACACACAAAGGCCATTCTGCGTTTAGCCACTCAGACACATCAATAACAAAAAGATAAACAAGGTTGCAATGCGCTTCAAAACATCCAGAATAAAAATATCAAACGGTAGAAATTTGGTCACCATCACTAAACAAACACCGACTCCACAGAAACAGCAACAACAGCAGGACTCGAGTTGTGGAGAGCATGAGACTATGCAGGTTTCCATTGCGACCAAAGGCAGCATTTGATTATTTCTGCTAATTAAACTGCTCTGTGAAATCATCTGCTGCATTCTCATACTTGCCTTTCCGTGATCTATAGCATGAGCGCCACAGATCCTCAATGACAGAGAAAGCGGGAAAGCTCATTCTGCATTGCCCCAAATGATGGTTTCGCATTATGTGTCAAGCCAATGCAAGATGGAGCAACATTTAATTAACATTTCTAATTGTGCCTCGAAGGCTGCCTCGATTTAGTGGCGGCGTCATCCGCGGCTGATTATGTTGCAATGATGAGGTTAATGGTGCTGGATATTTGGCTGCTGTAGGGTGAGCGTGAGGATGCTGTGGGGTCTGCGTTGCCCCTGGCAACCCCATATTCGGCGATGTGGATGAATAGGCCCGCGTGTATAAAGTGCGTGTACATCCACATTAAAACCTGTGTATGTGACCTTGACACAGCCACATGCTTTATGTGGTGAATCCATGCTTGACTTAATCAGTTTATTCAATGAAAGCTACATATTTATTGCTGTCCACGTCCTCAGTGCCACTCAGAGTCAGAGCATTCAAAACACGATTATATATTCTGGACAGAAAAAAAAACGTTTCTACCAAACTGCCATAGTAGATTAAGTCATGTAAGTTCCAGACCAGTTCGTGGCTCTGTGTGTTTCAGTCTGTCGGATAAAATCTGACACAAAGTTGTTCAGCCACTCATTTCGAGCAAATTCTGGTAAACCCTTCAACATAGAAAATCATGGGTGTTGCACACACACACACACACACACACACACACACACACACACACACACACACACATCAGAAAGGCACATTTCAGCCCGCCACACTCAGCCCATATTATTCTGCCTCACTGGTCTCACTTGACTCTCTGCCAGCATGACTGTAAAAGTCAACCCTCTCTCTTCTGTCTACACTCCTGTCCTGACTTCCCCTTCCTGGCTCCGTCCTCCTCCTCTCCCCTCTTCAGTTCCAGTTCGTCTTTCTATTGCAAAATAAACACTTTATCTCTGAAACAGACGAGGGACCTTAACGGGCCCTCGGTTTATTTTGAACAAACAGCCCGCAACACGGCAAAGCATTCATTAAGCCAAAGCACCGAGCAGCCGCTAACAGTGGCCGTCCAGCGGAGAACATGGAATTGGTAAAGCAGAGATAACAGCTGTGAGATAACAAAGACAAACCTGCTAACACAGAAAGAGTCACAGAGGCACCCAGAGATCTGAAAGCCATTAACTCTGGTGCTGGCTAGGAGGAATGGGGTCTGTGATGGCCTATTTCTGTAGGCTCTATATCTCATCAGGGGCTCTCACCCCAGACTTCATGTTGTGTGATTTATTTGGCCTCAAAATCCTTTTTTTCCCCCTCGAATCAAAGTGTGTGCATGTGTAAGCCCAGTTGTGCGAGCCCGCCTCATCTATGTGTTCCATCACCCATAGGCCTCGAGCCCAGTTGTCATGGAGAAGGGACACAGGTGCTCTGCCGGCTCCCCAGATACTTGTGATGTCATTATGGAACAGGAAGAGGAAATGGTTTTGCTCCAAAATTCCCCCTCGCATACACGACTATTTCATCTTGCCCACAACATTGTTATGACTCAAAACTTTACTTCGGCAAATTTCTGGGTCACCACTCTATGACCTGCTATTGAGTCTCCTTCACAATGGTCCATTCACTGTGAACTACAGTCCAGCTGGTGTCCACTCCGCAGCCAAAGACTCTGGCTGCAGTTTGGAGCAGTGACTTTTTTTTTTTTGGCTGGTACTCTCGTCCCAAAGTACAATGCAGACAAATGAACACAGATGATGGTGCCCAGTGATGTGCACGAAAGGACAACTCTGTCTCATCCAAATTTGTGCTAAATGTCAGTGGAAGTTGACATTTAAATGACTTGACTACATCAAAATGGGCTATTCGGTAGTTAAATTTAAATTAAAAAGACTCATGCGCCATAGCAATGTATAATTATCCATCCCATTTTTTTTACGAGAAGAAATATTCCGATTTTTATTTAGGTCATTCTCTTTTGATGACCTCTTTCACTAAACACGCAAATGCAAATGAAGAGCAGGCACTTGGCAGGACAGGAAACGCGGGGTTAATGGCCGTCTGTCCTCAGTTCTCAACTCCGAGACAGGAAATGAGCTTCTGTGTCCACCAATCACTTTAGATAATGGGGAGATTTATTAGAATGAGGCTGCTGCTGCCGTGCCAACCCGAATTAATTTTCCTGCGTGCATGTATGGGTGGGTATGTGTGTCAAAGAGAGAGAAGAAGAAAATGATGAAGAAGAAGAAGAAGAGTGTGAATAACAGAGAAAGAGAGAACATGGATTTGTGTGTGTGAGCATTTGGATCCAAATCGGTATATTCCCGCACAGGTTTAGGCCCCAACATTTGCTCTGGTTAAAACAGCAGGTTTCGGCCTGACTCGTCCTCCCCTGCTTGTGAGACAATGTAAAACATGTGGGCTTGGCAAACCAAGAGACCTATAGATCAGACGGCCAGGCCCAGCCAGATGGCCCCAGCCAAGCAGCCGCCCTCTTTTGTCAACCTCACCGCTAATTGGGTTGTTTACATTGGGCTGCTTGTGCAAGTTTGAGGAGCTTCCTAAACGAGTAGAGAGATTAGTAAGATGCCGGAGCTTCCTTCAAAGGCCCATCACAACTACGGTAAATGTATGAAGAGTGAAAGATGAATGCATCTCCGGCAAATGAGTCCGGAACTCCGTGAACTTGCAAGTCGACTTTAAAACACCACTTTCACTCCTCACCATGGTGAGATAAATCACCCAGTTTCCAAGTCACATTCAAAGATTCTCCGGTTTTGTTCTGCGCCGTAACACACCACTACTCCTCTGCTTGAGCATAATGAACATGCGGCTTTAGAGAAAAATAATCAAACCCAACTGAGTGTGGCTGAATCAAATTCTGTATTTATACACCAGGGAAGAAGCGGTTTATCGAGATGAGCAGCGAGAGCTGTCTCACACACCCTCCGAGTCCCACGCAGACCCTGCTACTTTTGTAATAGCTCCTCAGTGAGAATGACATCGCCTCATCTCCTCTCTTCTAAATCACTGCCCTCAATTTCTCCATGGGTGATCAGCTCTTTTCTCCTATCAATCTTAACTTCCAAACCACTTATTTCTTACCCTTCCATTTTACACCTAAATGTTCTGAATCTCTCTTGGTTTCTCAATTCCCCACCCCCACCCCCTCTGTCTCTTTTCCCTGGTCTGCACCTCACTATTTCAATCATTTCCATTCTATCTGCTTTCATTGGCTGTGCCTTGAACCGCAGCAGTGTGATGGCTAACAGCAGGGGCACGTGTTGAGGGTTTACTAAATGTTTAACATGCAGTTAGAACCAGTGCAGACGGGCGACGCGCTTGTTTTATTTGCAATAATGGCTTCCTCTTAACAAATACAGTATCTGTCATCAGAGGCAAGAGATGTCTGTTACTGTGCGTGCGAGGGAAATGTATACATGTCAAACATGACCGGCTGTAACTTGTGGCTAGAGATACTTTAACCCACTCATCATAGATCAGATTATTGTGTGTGTGTGTGTGTGTGTGTGTGTGTGTGTGTGTGTGTGTGTGTGTGTGTGTGTGTGTGCGTGCGTGTGTGCGTGTGCGCGTGTGCGCGTCTCTCAGTGACTGATTGTTTTTTGATACTGTGCTACCCCTCACAATACATCTTCTGTAATGGCTGGGTGACTGGGCAGGCCCCCTTCTAGTTGGTGGGTGGTGTAAATCAGAGTTGATTTGGCCGCCTGCCACAGATGTGTCAGCCCCCCCCCCCCTGTCCAGTGAGGATCCAACAAATGACATTCCATGTCTGTCACATCACACTTCATAGATCTTCCAGATAGCTACAGTGTCCTCCTGCCTTTTTAAGACAATCGCCCCCCTGACTTGTGGTGGAGCCCCCCTGCATCTCCCCACTATGGTTTTGCCGCAATACAATGTCATCTCTCTCCCGTCGGCCCCTCAAATTGTCCTGTCAAAGTATTTCTACTGGATCAAAAGCCCAGATGGCTGCAGTCAGCGGGAGCTGGGAGGGAAAGCATCCAGTATAAAAACTGGAATGGAATCAGATGACATGGTCTTGTGGTGCAAGAACATAGGGATAGATCTTTGTTCATTCATGTGCAGCTCCAAAAGAATGGTGCGGGAAACGAGAAGGAAAAACCCGAGACGCGGACACTGAGCGAATACCCTTGTTTTCCCCTAAGCAATACCTGCTGTTGTCATGTCGCAGTTATTTTTGAGAGTGAAGCAGGAGCACTGGTTCTGTTTCTGTGCATCTGTGCATGTGCGCTCGCCGTCACGTCTGCAGTCTTTGTGCAATTTCTTCAGTGACCAATGCAGAGGAGCAACTGTGCAAAGAGTGCAATGACAATATGTTGTATATCTTCATGCTGCTGTTTGCTTCCTGCTTCTGCACAACCGGACAAGCAGATTGATGCTACAGCGGTGGGGCACTATTTCGCCAGCATGTCAGGTCACTCGCTGCTCTTTGTGCCACAGGAGGGAGCAAAAGAAAAACATGGCTCCCTCTTTGTCTTTGTCCTTGTCTACCTTGTCCTCTTCTCTGCTTCCTGCCTCTCTTCCTCTGACCGCGGGCTATTCGTCCTCCTCAAGTTACAAAATTATACAAAGAGCGACCCGTCATCCTCACTTACTGTGAGTTTACTCCAGCGTTTATGTCCTACACAACCAAATGCATGATGGCTGAGCAGCTGAAGTCGGTGAAACATGAGAGACTGCGAGAGCGCTCCGTATCGAGCTTCACAGTAAAACACTGGGGGCCGAGTCGCTGTAGAAATGTATTAGTATCACTGGTATCACCACTGCTACAGCTATTTGATTTGGAGAGATCTTATTTCCAAAAGCAAGAAAATGTATACTTTGTTGTTGGAGGATCTTTGAACATCAAAGGAATCAAATGCGTGATATGAGAAACGCAAATGAACGAACACACACATGCACGCAAACGCAACGCACGCGCCAGCACTGGGGACAGAACATCTGTGATCAGCATTAGTCAAGACAGATCTGCTTGAATTAGCATGAAAATCCAACTAGCAGACAGTGATAAAGACGAGTTTCTTTCAGCGCAAGAGACCGACAGACAGCGAGAGAGAGAGAGAGAGAGAGAGAGAAAAGGGCAACAGAGATTGGGATTAGTTTTATAGTTTAACTCCCTGATGCTGCACTGTCTCAGTTTTGTAATTTACTTACAAGGGTAAGGAAGCACTCTTGAGAATGTGCATGTAGTTAGAGGGAGAGGGATATTGGAGCGATAGGATGGAGAAGAGATGGCGCTCAGGATAAATGGGAAGGGGAGGAAAAATGAGCGAAGCAGACAGGAGAACTCATTAACGTCTCTTTAATAAAGTCGCATGGGGACACAATACACACTAGTGCCACACGTATGACCTCCAGATTACCACACAGATAGAATAATTTGACTGAAAAACCACTCAACTACTGTATTCATTAGTGATGGACTGTCTCTAACAAACTTCTAAAGTTACTGCAAGTCAAACAGTGCTGACAGTAGCCCTGCACCTCTTTATTCTGTGAATAAATAACTGGAGCGCTGACACTGAATGTAAATATTTTGTAGCCTCAACACAACTTAATACCATAAAGAAACTCTATATCTCAAAAGCAACAGCACAGGATTTTTTTTTTGTATTGCTTCTCTATGCGCAAGCTGTCCTCCAAGACTAAAAAGGGAAAAGCATTTCCATGATAAACACTGAAACTGGCGCCAGGCCCTGGTTCCAGATTTGCTTTTGTCATTTGTGGGATGAGTTCCCTCTGACTTGGAGGCATAGGATCGGGACTAGCACGGTGTCGATACTGTAGGGAAAAGAGGCAGGGATTGTTGCATCGAGGGTTCTATATCTGCACATCCATGCCTTCCCCAGGGGCCAGGCAGCAAGGCTAATTTAAGAAGCGTGGGCCCTGTCATCAGCTTGCACGCTCACAGACACACAAGTGGGCAAATTTATAAAAAAAATGCACTGCTCCACACAAAGCTAATTCCAGAAGTAGGAGCCACTGTCAACTGTCTGTAAGTACCAAGCCAGTCAACATGTTACACAACCTGGCGCTCTAATGGGTGAGAGAGAGAGAGATAAAAGGGGGGAGGATTATTGATTGAGACTGAAGAACAACATAGTGTTTGGGTTTATTGCCAAGTAGGTTTACACATGCAAGGACTTGCTGTGGTGTGTTTTTTGCAAGTATAACTATAAGAAATATGAGTAGGAAAACAAAATTAATTAAATATGTGTAATATTATATTTAATATTACACATTGAAAGAAAACTGAAAATCAATTCAGTCTGCTTCACATGGACCCCACTAATCCAGGCAGTGTGTGAATCAGATTCTACATGACCCTTTGTGCCTCGTGTGTTAATCACATGAGTGAGTGTTTGGGTCCTCCAGGACAAAAAAAAAAAAGAGCTTTTACAAACAATTGGAAAACAGCGATCTTGGAGGTTCTCACAGTGTGAGATAGGTTTAATTACTAGTTGGGGTTGCAACACGCAGATCCCAGGGCAGACTTGAATCAAGGGACCTGTTCAGACCTGGTATTAGAATCTGTCCTGAGAGATCAGATCACAAGTGAACAGCGTCTGTTCACACCTTATATACAAAGATCTCACTTTTCCGCTCTCTTAACAAATAATCACGTACGTCATTCCTGTTTGTGAAAACCAAATATATATATAAATGTGTCCAATGTCCCAGTGTGTGTCTGTCTGTTCGAGTGAGAGACGTAGACAGAGGAGTCAGGAGGCGCTGAAGGAATCTCGTGGACCTGCTGTGGGGAAAGATTTAACCAATTTAAGAAAAGTATCAACAAGTCAATGAGAAGCATAAAAATAGACTTGATTAAGTGCAAAACTGCTGCAGGTCAGAGGAGATCAGCTGACTGGGCATTCCTTCATGATGCATGTGCATTCTCACAGCAAGAAAAATGTGGCCACATGTGACCCCGACCACCTCCGAATGTGGTTTGAGTGATTGGTTCTCAGGACGCATTCAGGACACATTTGGGTGAGTTCAGACTTGTACTTAAAGCTGACCACGTGTGATTGGATCCCTCAGGGCGGATGTTATTTCCAGATCTGAGGTTTATGGTCGCTGAATTTAACTCTTCAATTTTGTATTTAGGACAACTCATGATTACAAGAGCATATATGATCAATGTTGCCAACATGCAAATCTTAACCAAGGTGTCCACATCACCATGTAGAAAGAAATTCAACTTAACACAAAAATAATCAGACATTTCAGTGAGACAACAGATTTTCTTGAAGTCAAATGATGACATCTAGGTGCTCAGTGATCATGAGGGGTTTCAAAGCAGGGGCATGCAACCAGCAGTCTCCAGGGGCGACTGGAGCCTGTCCTATCAGAGACACAGATTACCCTCTGCCTCAGTGTGCTGCCGACCATTTTGTGTCACATCAGTCTCTCACTATGGAGATCAAAGGGACTTTTAAACTGTGATCAAATAATTATGACAAACATGATGCAATCCGTGCCACTACGGAATCCATATGCCGGCAGTCGTGCAATCCGACGTCCCAGTAACTGTGTGTGGGAATTAGTTTTCCCAAGATGCCGTGTGACATTCTTCGAGCAGATTTCCATCTGATCATCACTGTATGCATGATCGCTCATTTACTCATATGATACAACTTAAGGGTTTGCTGTTGAAAAGCATTTGCATTTTAGAATACATTAGCATACCCAAAGGAAATGTGGTAACATTGATTACAAGTAACCGCATGCATTTAGATGCTGCTGTGCCTCTGATCACACACAATATGCCACCGCTATACCCTACACATCCCCCTTTGCATAACGCATATGCACGTGCAGACACACACGAACACACTTGTCTTGGTGAGACAGTCCTGTTCCCTGCTGTGTAGCAGGTGCCTTGCTATGATTTTCCCTTCCCTCGTGCATGCTGATACACATGCATGCACACAGACACACACACACATGCATGCACAAAGACACACACACAAATGCATGCACGCACACACACACACACTTGCATGTCTTCAAAGACAGAGCTGTGAACCAGAGGTGACAGGTCTCTGGTTCCATGCCATCCTCAGCAAATGTAGCGCTAATTGCCATTCCCCCACTGTTAGAGAGCAGCATGACTTCAACATGGGGTCCATATGGACCCCATGTTGAAGTCATTTCTTTCCTGTTAAAAGATCGTTGAAAGAGGCAACAACCAAGTGAGGCTCACTGTGAGGAAGACACCTGAACAAAATTCAGTTTATATTCCTGTGTGTATGCAGCTCAAGCTTATGAGCTTGCAGTTGGCAACTGGACACAGGCACATGTAGGAGCTGGCATTGTTCGTATGACAGCTGATTAGAGAGATGAGAGATTTGAGTGTCACACCTCTAATGATCTCTTCATCTGATTGACAGTCTAGGCAAGGCTCCAATTCACACATCCAGCACATCAGACTGTCATGCACATACAGAAAAGAGGGTCAGCATGCCCGACACACCCGACACAGACACACCGCGCACACAGACACACACCGAGGACACAGACACACTGCACACACACTTTTCTACTGATTGTTAAAAAAAAATCTTACAGAAATCTCTTCTGTGACTTCCAGAATATTCCGCTATTATGTTGGTCCTAGCAGGGCCATTTCCTCCCCCAGTTTGGCTGTCATCAGGGGCATTGTACTGTATTGTCTGATAGCGAGCCTAAATGGGCCCCTTTCAGGGTTTTCTTTCAGGTACTTTCATGGAAGAATGGAGAGGATATTCATATCACATTTCAGTTTTTTTTTCAATCGCTGAGCCAACACAGGTTTGGACCAACACACAAGCGCAAACACACACGCAAACACACACCGCCACTTCCTTCTCTGACCCAAACGAGCAAGTCAAGCGCATTCCTGCTCCCAGCAATTTCCTCCATCTCCTCCCAACAGACAGGATCCCATTACAAGCGCCAGGCTGTTATCTCTCACAGAGGTAGCAGCAAACATAATGAGACACGTTGCAAAGGGAGTGGCCCGCAAATTGACATAGGACATCTACAGA
Source organism: Hippoglossus stenolepis (assembly GCF_022539355.2). Lineage (NCBI taxonomy): Eukaryota > Metazoa > Chordata > Actinopteri > Pleuronectiformes > Pleuronectidae > Hippoglossus > Hippoglossus stenolepis. The sequence goes on from NC_061493.1 coordinate 12,823,873, forward strand.
TCTGGGAGACGAATGCACGACACAAATGGTATCGAACCGTACGGCGACAATTTTCAAAAATGTTCCTGCAAAAAGGTATTTGATCAACCTGCCTTACTAAACAAAGGCACACTGACATAAGGAACCTGGATGCTGCAGCAAGCTCCTTTAATTGCAGCCTCACAGATCCATCCTGTGATTATTGGCAATTATCTGTCAATTAGCAATTTGCTGATGTCACCGCGATGTGAAAGGCAAAGCAATCAGGAGCGGTTAGCGTAGTAATGGTTGTCCATAATAATGGGCCTATCTAGTGATCAGCGCACAGCACAGGACACTGTGTATTTGTGTGTGTGTGTGTGTGTGTGTGTGCGCATGCGTGCGTGCGTGTGTGTGTGTGTGTGTGTTTAGTCCAGTAACTAATCTCCAGTGTAACTTTAGCAATCACAGCGGAGCAGAGCTGTCAACACTGTTTCATGTCTACACCGCTCAGTGGTTTCGGAGGCTCCTAAATAGGATACATATGCCACTCAAAATGACCTTGACTGGAAATGCACTTAACCTTTCCTACAGTAGCCCCCATACCACCCATAGCAACAGTGAGGGGCCTCATCTCTCTGTGTCATGTTAAATCCGGAAGGTATACTCATGTAATATGAGTGAAATTTAAAAATCATCTGTACGTAGTTAAGGGGGCACATACAGTAAATCCAATAGAAAATTATAAAATCAAAGGAGTTAAAAAGCTATGAATATATTTGAAATACATCGAAAATACACCTAACAGAAATAGTGGATATATAGTACTCTATCTGTCTATCGTACTATCATGTTATACAAAATATAAATGTCCTTAAAGTGATCTGTAGTTATTCTTGCTGACTTTGGGACATTGCTCCGCACGACAAACACCCTTGTTTGCCCTGTTTAATACTTACAAAAACACAAAGAGACACACAGGAGATGACAAATCATCCCAGTCTCCGCCGAATGCAGCCAATCCATCAGACGCACGCTCGCCTCTCAAATAAACAGAGGACGCCCGCGACATCTGTCATTCCCTACCCATGCTGTGATCCATGATATGATTGCAACGCTCATACATCCTGGACGATTTACAATCAATCTTGAGAGCCAAGGCAACAGACAGACAGAGAGTCAGAGGAAGAGAGAGCGAAAGAGAGCGAGAGAGCGAGAGAGACGCTTCTTGTTTGCTTTTTGGTCTCTTCAGTTTTTTTTTAAGCAGCACTATGACCATCCATCATGCTTTTCCTTTTAGAAGCTGCCACATGATGTTTATCAAGGAAAGACGATTTTCAAAGCATTACCTGAGCCTCAAATTGATTGAAAACATGTGCGGAACCGCAAGTCGCTCTCAACACTTCCTCCACATTTTCAACTGTCAATAACAGCGGAGGGAAGGTGCTCTCTTTCAGCCAATCATTGACAGGTGTCTGAGAGCCCTTTTAAGAGCCGGCCGAGTCATTCTTTTATTTTTATACATGCTCGAATCTGCTCGCACAAACATACACACACTCACAGACTCGCCCAGTGACCTTGTCAAGAGTTATAACCATCACATGAAGAGAGGGCTACACATCTGTGTCTCTCTGTTCCACCTCGGGTGAGGGAGGTCAACATATCAAGCAGCTTTCATAAATGTAAGAAAAAGTTGATGGAGGATTTTGGAATTGTTTGCGAAGCATAAATATGACGGGCGGTTCAGATTGTAATGGAACCTGTTAATTTAGTTACAAAGAGGAATATCATGAGCTTTAGCACAAACATTACTCCCCACACATTATAAACGCATTATATGTATTAAGACTGTTTGTGTTCTTGAACCAGCACAGTATCAATAGTTTACCTGTAAATGCAAACACATGCGTGTATGCACACGCAAGCATAAACACAGGGAGACATGAACATTTGTCATGATTTCATTAGACAGTCTCAGAAAAAAAAGCAAAGTTTGAACATAAACAAGCGTGAGTCCTCAAATCGCAGCAGCTTAACACACTCACACACATATTTTTAAAGATGCAGCTAGAGAGGAGTCGTTTCATCATCGCCCGAACCTGTTTAATGTTGTCTGGGGAGGGGAAGACTAAATCCTTATCGTGGAGAACAAGAGCCTGAGAGTCACTACAACAAATACCTGCATGATGATGTTTTCTGTAATACAAACACAGCATTGACATTAACAGGCTGGAACATGATATAGCCTCATGGTTGGGAGGGACTCAGTAATGTAATCCATTCAAATGCAAGAAATGATATCCTTTCCCAGGGAAAATGAGCAGCAAGTTCCCAGTTTGACTCCCGGCTAGCTGTACCGTTCGCTGAATGTCTGACTCATTTTCTCTCTGTTGACATCAAAATAAAAGCGTAAAATGCCTGAAAAAATAATTTCTAAAAAGTGATAAACACACAGACAGATACCCAAAACCTACAAATTAGTCTTTTTGAAGATGCGTCTAAAAATATCCACAGTGAAGGATTTCAACAAACTATTTTTGACATAAACCCAGAGAATTGTCTTAGTTTCTTAATTACTGTTTACACAGTTTGTGACAGTCCAGATGTTAAAACAATGACAGCGAAAGGCAGCAGCATCGACCTGCAAACGCAGAGACCTGATGAAGTGTAAGCCTGATCACTGATAGCATTTTCAATTATACACGTTAGCCACACCTTACTATGGCTGTGTAATGTTCGGATTAAACCATTAATCGACAGTGTGTGACGGACAACGGGAACATCATGATGCAGGACATGTTTTCTGAGTGGCCGCTCAATTGAAAGTAATTGTTTTATGTTAAATACAATTGTTAATTAAAGTAATATATAATATAAATACTATGCAAATCTGTGTCATAATGATCCTGAATACTACACTGCACACTCACAGACAAGCTTGCAGAGTTGAGCTCAGAGTAAGGTCAGCAATTCCTCAACCTCTACAGACAAGTACACATGATAATTTGTGAGAGCTAATTTGAAGTATGCTAACCTCCACTGACACTGTACATGCATTTGTTGCACACTTCCTGTCTAGTTATGCCTTTACAAATCATTCATCATTTACCGAGCCTGTCAGAGAGATTCAAGGCTGCATTTAGAGGGAGAATTTATGATGTGAGAGGTCAGCATTCGATATCATACATTAATAATCTCACATCACTCGTACGATGCACCTTTTGATAGTAAGAGAGTTTCCTCTGAAACTGATGTGACACAGTTGTAAAACACAGGAAAACCCGCCGCACAATTATATTCAGCTCGGCTTAGCGGGAACATTTGTCACCTTGACATATCATCGGCTGAGCGCCGTGCGACCGCGCCGGAAAACGTGTGCGTCTGAACGAGCTCATCTGTTGATTCACGTCCGCATTCCCAACTCCCGCCTCAGTTCAGACCACCAGATGTGCGTGTACAGTAACTGTATATTCCAGCCGTTCATTTGCCCGACTCTCGGAAATGGGCTGACTCCGCCCAGGCATCAGTGTCAATCTGATGAGTGGGTGTCTAACAGTGTGTGAAGCTCACATCAAAGACGTGCCGCTTTAAATGCCCAGCCTTGGGAGGAAGCAGGGAGGGGAGAGACTTCACAGGAATAAGGGATGAGAAGGGAGGGAACAATTGGAGAGGGGCATGAATTTTATACTGTTCAGTGAGCCCCATAACAGAACAGGGCTGGGGGTGTATGGCTGCGACTGCTACACTAACAGGTTGAATCAAGACATCCCTCATAGATTTAACAGCAACGTTAACACAAGAGCTAACAGCAAGTGCTCACACTGGTGTGAGTCCCTGTGACAAACAATCCTCTACACAACATTCATTATCACCGACACAGACATTCATAAAGATGCATGCAGGCATATATGCACCCTAAAAGGCTCTGTGTGCTTAAGGGTTAGCAGCCAGAACCACCAGCCACCTCATTAGCACAAATCCAATCGCAGGCAGATACTGGCCCATCGTCCTCTCCCCCCCTATGTCTCTTTGTCCCTCTTCACCTCTGTTCTCATGCACAAATTAGTCTTAATCCTTGTCCTCTAACTTGCCCCCAACCAAAAAAAGCACATGGATCGGTGGAGGAAGGACACAGTGGAAGGAAAACAACTCATCTCTACAATCATTTTCAGACAAGCACTCAGACAATTGGCTTCGGATATTATCCAGATTTTTGGCTTTCACATATAATGAACATAGCAGGAGATTTTCCAGGTCAGACGCGTTCACAACAACATGAAAATCTCTGTGGCGTTCAGGTGAGGGTTGGCGCCTGGGTAGAGCATGCAGGAGGCAGGACATGACGTATAAATTCCACTGCGGCAAACATGTATTTTACTCCTGGCACCTCTTTAGTTTTGTATCCGTCCTTGGAAACATAATTTCTCCCCCATGCGGCGAATGTGTCCTGACAATAACCTGCTGCGTTCTCACGTGAGCTCACTCGGACATTCTCTGGACATTTGACGAGGGGCCAGGCAGGAAACACTCTTTGAGATGGTCCAGAGCAACTGACTCGCACATTTTCGTTCTCACCCCATCAGGAGTTCAGTGCGTGTCTGAAAGCAGCTTATGTAGAAAATTTCCCCTTCGTTTACTTTTTGGTTTGGTTGTGATGTGACCTCAGGATGCATCACATTAAAATGAGGTCTTATGACCTATGCTGTTATAACTATTCATGGAGGAGAGGGCAGGTCAGTTTGAAGATCTGTACTCGGCCATCCAAACAAAAAGTTAATATAATAAATATGCAAATTAGGAAATATAATCACTAATATTGAATATTAAATAACAGAACATAATGTGCACAATCTGATTCTTGTTTTTTCTGGGTTTTATTATCTTAGCTGGTTTTCACAGGACAGAACTTAAAAGCCAAACAAAACACCTTTGACCTTGGCTCCTTTCGGAAAATGCCTCATTCACCTTGTCAGTTTTCTAGTTGTACTCCAGCCATTCAGGCAGCTGCTGTTACCTCGAGACGCTGTCCACTAATTTCCCATTACCCTCTGTGCTTTAAATCAATACTTAATTACCTCCAAAAAAACACAGTCTCTTCTCATCCAGCAGGAGAAGTGGACATTACAGGGCAGGCATATATTTGTCTGGCAGACGGGTTCGGTGTTACGCGGGGCGAAAACTGTCCTCCCACCACTTGCTACTTATCGGCCCATCAGTGTTCCTCTCAGGAGCCGGCGTTCCATTTTGCACTGTGCGGCCACTTCGTTTCTCTCCGGCACACAATTTTCATTTCTCAGGCTGACGCAGACACGCGCACAGTGAGACACAAATGCTCATGCACAATTTCTCTCCATCTGCACCTCTCTTGCCAAGAACCCTGTGTTTAATAAGAGATTACATTTATGGTGAGGAGAAGGGCAAGCAAATGGTGAAATATGTCCACATGTCCTTAACCTGGGAGAGGCACTTATTCATTAATAATGGGACAGACCCCAGGCCCGGGCCCTTAGCTCGCCATCGCTACTCATTTCCTTTCCACACATCAAAGCTATGTGTGCGTATGTCTGTGATCTTGCACATACACATCTGTGCTTGTGTGTGTGTGTGAGAGTGTGTGTGTGTACACGTCAGTCCCTATGAGAAACTGCCTGTGGAGGAGCCGGCTTTTATTTAATCAGAAGTGGAGCAGCTTCCACCACCGTTGGTAATTTCAGCCCTATTAACGTCCTGCCTTTAATTCCTCTGAGCACTAGAAACATAACGTACGTCCTCTGGGCGGCTGAATCACTTAAAGTGGAAAAAATTACCACAAAGTTGTGTTTTCTTTTTGTCCTGTACAGTAGCGACTTCGTATCATGTACTATTGGGAAAGGGATTTGCTAAATAAACATGGGGATATCTAGTGTTAGTTTGAAGGGTGCAGCTATCAAGTGTGCAAAGTGAGCTGCACTGATACACTTATCAGTTTGATTGTAGACTTTAAAAAGTTTCCCACGCACTGAAAGTCACAGAAACACCATATACCTGCCTCCTCCCACTCCCCTAGTCGGCCTCTGATCCGCCAGCCTCCCCGCTTGCAGCCCTTAAGTCTGAGCCGTAGGGCTTAAAAGTCAAATTAAATCATTCTGGGCCCGACTCAAAAGCAGATCTCATTATAACAATCATAAATGAACCTCTTTGTTACAACAAGCTTACACCCCCAATAGTCTCTTTACCCCCTTCCTGTTCCTCGCAGTGGTGCGTCTATTACGTCTTCAGAAGGACAGGCTCATATTTCACTTTTTCCTTGAAGAAAACCATATAACGCTTCATAAATGCATCTGTTTTTAACTAGAAAGAAGGAAGCGGCAGGTGAGGGAGGGGCGGGAAGGAGGGAGAGAGGCAGGGAGACCCAATTATTCCAAGAAACGACTCTCCTATTATATTATATATACATTATAGCATACTAGAGACCAATACAAGCCAATAAAAAGCTGACCCAAATATATTCAGGCTCTAATTAGAATTTCTTGGAGAAAATAGAATGATCGGGGAGGAATGAACGGCCATAAGGTCGAGTCGAGTCAACAACAGGCCCTTGTAGATGTGGACCGGCCCGAGCTGACATATGGAGGGTCTAGGTGGAGTGAGCCAAAGGGGCCATGGGGTGGAGGAGGAGAAATAATGAATACGAGGGCTGTAAGCACAGAGGCCCCAGAAGCCAGGCTGCGTTAACAGTGTGAAATAAAACTCGATAATCAATGCTTCTTCTTCTCGCCTCTAAACCCAACAAATATAGAAGACGCGCCACTTTCTTTCTGACTGAACAACTGTCACCCAATCTCTGGGACAGGTGATAATGGAGGGGAAAAGGCCTGAGAATCAGAACAAGAATGAGCAAAGACTCATTTCTCACACCATTTTGAGTGGTGGGAAAACTGTGCCCAATCACTTACTGGCCATTTTCCACTAGGTGTGGCCTGGAGGGTTATCTCTAAGTTTGAGCTCTTGTGCACATCAAGCCGCGTCTGTGGGTGTGTGTCCATTGTGTCTTTGCCGTTTGAGAGAACTGGCCTTACCAGCAAACAGATGACTCACACAGTTTGTGGTTGAACTGTGTCACGAGCGCCACAGCTTTCACTCCGGCTCTCAAATGTTTTTCGTATGTGGCTGATGCATCGGGGTCTGCTCCTCCTGGAGATTGAGCGGATAAGCCCTCAGCCCTCTTCCCACAGCCAGCTACCTGCTCTGATAAGGGCCGAGTGCGAGGCAAAAACAGTAGGAACCTGACACTGCCGATAGCATCTCCGCAGCGAAATCTCTGGACACAGGAATGTATCGTAGACTCGGGAAGATGCACGGTGAAGAACAGAAAATAGAAAAAGAAAAAACGTCTGGAATGGAACCGGATACACAAATACGCACACATAGTATAGTGCATACCGCTCTAATGCTTTCACTGTCTCGGTCAATAACATTCATTCTCATACTGAGATGTACACAAAAATGTGCACATGCATACAAGCCCCCAACCTGCTTCCACCATCTGGCCATCCCAAAGCTCAGATGTCCCTGGGTAAGGTGAGCTGCGAGGGGGACAGTGCCTGTGTGTGTGTGTGTGTGTGTGTGTGTGTGTGTGTGTGTGTGTGTGTGTGTGTGTGTGTGTGTGTGTGTGTGTGTGTGTGTGTGTGTGTGTGTGAGAGTGAGACAGACAGAGAGAGAGAGAGAGAGAAGAATATGCAGTATACAGTCCACTGCAGTATGTGAAAAAACACCTTATGAAGAACAGTGCAAGGCCCACAGAGTCTCGCCACACTGGCTGCATACAAGCACAACACTTTCACAGGAAAAGCAGCAGAACACATTTACAGCACCACAGGTACATGAGCTGCAGGCAGGGCTTTGCACTGGGGGTCGTCATAGCTGACTAGGCTGCGTAAGCACACCTTAACACCGAGGAGTCTTTTCACTGTGGGCAAAATAAAGCCTCCATTATAGGAGGAGGCCGTGCCTGCTGCCCCTGCCAGCCATAATGGCTTTAGCAGTCGACTGACGACACAGGCATCCAAACGCACAATACACAGAACGGTGGTACAAAACTAGTGGAAAATTGAATTCTACTTCAGGTGGTCCCAGGTCAGCAGTGGTGCCCGTAGACAAAATACAGTTGTACACTCGCACACAATCCTTCATGTTTTTTCAGCTCCTGCTGCCCTGAAACCCTTCTGCCAATGTTGCTCCTATATTTTCATTTGTCCCTTTTCCAACCATTTCAAATGAGAGAGCAGAGGAAAGGAGCAATCTCACATTCACATCCATTAGAGGCTCAACAGGACTCTTTTTATAGCCTGTCTCCTCTGCACAGCTGGTGGCACACGCATGCCCCCAACTCACAATAGTTAATAGTTCTAGCACAGAACTATTAACTCAGCACTAGGTTTGCAGCGGTAGTCAGTGTCAGTTGTGCTTCCATGTTTCAGACAGACATAAAACTGATTTGGTTCCGTTTTTGTATATCTGCAGTAGTGCCCACATTCAGATTAAATATTTACAAATCCCAATTTGTCTCGTAGGGCTTTACAATGTAAAACATCCTCAGCCCTTAACCCTCAACAAGAGTAAGGAATACTAAACTAACAAAAAAACCTATTAACAGGGGAAAAAGCATAGAAACCTCAGAGAGAGTCGCGTGTAAATGAACACATAAACAAACAAACAGTATATAAGTGAAATGTGAAGCAAAAAAAAGTGACAGCCCACTGAGTGACCCATTTGTTTGAGTTAGATGCAAAAAGAATCCATGCTAATGTGAAGCAGAGAACGATCAGAACTGTACAAGAACAAACACTTGTCTCAAGGTTAAGTCTCATGAGGCCTTTGCAAATCACGACTAATGCAGCATGAGAGAATAATAATAATAATATACCCTGACTTCTCCCCGCACTGAGGTCATAGCAGTGCATGGGTCGGCTATCCCACAATGCCTTGGGAGATGAGTCAGTGTCCTGCTCAAGAACACTTACGCAAAGCGGTCGGCTGCTGAGACGACTGGAACTTGCTCTGTCCTCTAAACTTTCTTCTTCTTTATCCTTTGCTTCTACGTCAGCAGTGTGTGGTTCTGATTTCTATAACTACTATCTGTTGCTTAAGATATCATGAATATTGTTTATTCTAGGTACCGTGTTCTCCATTCCATCCACTTGCCCCCTGACTGGCTGCTGCTGTTGTTTCAGCTCAGGTTGTAGAACAGCTCAGGCATCTATACTGTGACTGCCACAGCCCTGTGTTCGTTTTACGTCCACAGCCTTGTTCGATCGCAGGCTACTCATTTGTAAAACACGCATACTGTATCTTTTCAGAAACTCCCTGACCTCCCTCCTTCTGTCTCCCTCATCTTTTCATCTCCCGCGGTCCCCATCCATCTTTCAACCGCTGTTTCATCCCTCCGCTCGTCCTCCTCCTCCTCCTGCCCTCCCTTCCTCCACCACCCGGTTCCAGGCCGTTAAATGAGCGGGCTTATCTAAGCCTAATTGGTTTAAGGGCAAACAGAAATAAGCAATGGCTCTGTAAGTAGGGGGAGAATTACTGCTGCTGTTGGCAAGAACCATCCGCACACCACGGTGAGAGAGAGAGAGAGCGAGAGAGAGAAAGAGCGAGCATGAGGAAGTGAGGAGGGAGACATGAGGGGAGGGATGGCGAGATTAGTGAAGAGAATTATGGAAGATAGAGTGGAATGGAGAAATGAGGTGGTGGGGGAGAGGATAGAAGGCAGAGAAAAGGTGAAGATGATGGGGAGAAATGCAGAGGCAAGACAAATGAGGGTGAAACAGAGCGCTGCACATGCTTCGTTTTCTAATGGCATGCAAATCCCAGTCCTTGCTCTCCCCTCCGTTTTGGCCCTTTGCTTCGGGCCCCACTGCCCCTCCGCCCCTCTTCAGTAACTCGCCAGTGAATTAATATCTGTTTGCAGATATCATGTCTCCATGTGTGTGGGGTTGTGCGCGTGTGCCTGCGTGCGCTGGGTAGCTTAGACTTTAAATCCAGCAAATTCAAGTTTCCGTAATCATATTCACACCATTTTGGTCCTTCGTCGCACCATCCTGAGACACACAAGCTGCACACCCTAACACACAGACACGCACAGACAGACAGACACGCACAGACAGACAGACACACACACACACACACACACACACACACACACACACACACACACACACACACACACACACACACACACACACACACATCATGTTAAAACTTCAACTCTCTAAATCTTTCTTTCTGTTACGGCCTTCCATCTTCCAACTATCCGTCCATTCTTTCATGCTCGTCTCCTTATGATTCTCATTCCGAAGTTCCCCAGTTCAGTTCAGTGCAGTGTTTACTGTGAGTGTATGCACGTGTGGGGAGGTGAAATAAATAATTCAATTCTTCACAGCCTCAGGTCCATATGGCCAGGGCTGCTCTTTACTCTAAAGATACAAACACACACCAATTCACACACAGATCACCGACAGTTATGAAGATTTAGACACGTAATCACATTAAGGGTGACCGGAGAGGCAGGGGTGATGTCGGACCATCTCCCTTTCACACACACACACACACACACAACAAATAAAATGAAAGAGCAACAGATTGGAGTTCAGATCAGTGCAGATTTTAACCTGCCCATGGGACAGCCTCCTTTCAATTAGCCACCCAAACAAGGAAATCACTTTCATCCTTGTTACCGAGGTAACCCGAGGGCCATCTCCCTGCCCATCTGCTTCTTTCTCATCCTACTTTTTTTTTTGAAGTACACACCCCACATCCCTCTCTGAGCAGGGGAAATTTCATTCCCCAGCCTCCTCATCTCTCCGAATTGACATTTCTGCTGTCATCTCACATTGGGTAAACATTTTGAACCTGAAAATATCCAATCCTTGCAGAGGTAGCAATTTGGGCCTGGGCTTGGTTATCCATAGCTGCATGTGCGGAAATCTGATGAGCACAAACAAGAAAACCGCCACCGAATTACAGAGGCACAGCCGGGAGCTGGGAAGAGTCAAGGAGCAGTGTTGTAAATGATTAAAGAGAAAAAGCTGCATGTGAGAAAACTCATTTTATTTCAGCTTCTAATGCATGTGTTTGTGCTTTTAACAGACAGACGGGGGGAAATAAGCTGGTGTTCTACTTTGTGTGTTTTATTGGAGGGGATGAGCGACTGTACAATAACATGAGAGAAGACACTATGTATCCATGATGCTGCCGGGATATCCACGGGGCTATGGAGCCCAGTGCTCGGTCCCTGGGGGCCCACAGCGGAAATGAAAAACATGTTTAACCGAGGAGATATTGGCTGCTAGTGGCACTGCCGATGAGTGTGTGGGAGAAAGAGAGGAGGAAGTGGGACAGATGCAGCAGAGAAAGACAAAGGGATAAAGGAGGGGATGGAGTGGATGATGAGAAAAAATAGAGAAATAAAAAAAATTTAAAAAAGGTGGAGGCAGCTCATTTTCTTAGGAGTTGCTGATTCCAATAGTTAAACTTATATATTCACCCCAGCATAAATCCATGGGAGACTCCCAGTCACAATCTAAGAGAGTTTGTCTCTGCAATTGAAAATGCCAGAGAGTGATGCTCGGGGGGCTTTAGTGATAATATTATTTCACATGTGCAATTTAATGAAGAAAACGTGACAGGATTCCTTAGAGCTTTGACAGGCACTTACAATTACGCGTGTACCTCTGGGGAAAACAGTAATTGTTCGTAATATAACAACAATCTAAAATAGTTTAAAAGAGGTGCCACTACTGTTGTATAAAAGGAGGAATACTACACGGTGGAGAAACGACGCATTTGAGCCCATAAATGACCAGTAATAAAGTAATGTGCACGTTTAAAAGCGCGTTTCAACCTCAGAGCATCGCGCTTCACGTGGACAAGCAGCAGCATCAGTGACACGCAGCGCAGCGGGAGGACTCTGGCGCGCCGGAGAGAGGAGAGGGATGAACCACGGCGATCCACAGTGATCCGCGTGTGCGACATCCCCGCATCCCGGTGCCGGAGGCTCCAGCAGTTGCCCCCCCGCGCACCAACATTACCCATCATCCCCAAGGTGCAGACCGGACAGGAGAAGTCCCCGCACCACGGCACACAACAAGTACAATCCCATGTTTCGTTCTGTTTCTCGTATTTACCTTCCATCGCGGAGGACGTGATGGCCAGCGCGCAGAAAAGCGCACACAAATCCACTGTCACGGCCGAGAAGGGCATAGTCTCCAACAGCGTGTCCCCCCCCCAAAAAAAGAAAAATAGCCAAGACGCACGGCGCGCGTCAAAGAACCGGGATCCCTCGGTGTGTCAGCGCGGTACTCCAGCAGATAGCCTGTGTTGTGAGTCACATTTCAAGCCGTAGTAAACACTGTGTGACAATCAGAGGAGCGGAGTGTGGGGGGGACTGACTGAGGGGGTGCGAGGAGCTGGAGGGAGGTGAGTAGGTGGGGGACCCAGCATCGCCTGCTCACAGCCCCCCCATTAGAGCACCGCGGCCAATCATCGACCGGCGGCTGAAACTCACCAGCCAATCCACAGCCCCGCCGCTCCGCCCAGCGCGCATTGTCAAAACACAAAACTTTTCCTTGACCTATTTGAAGCGGCGTCCGCTGCACTGAAGGGAAATAGCGCCGCTAGCAGGGCTACCTTGGGTACTGCGCCCCATGTGGTAACCCTCCGAGAGCCTCAACCCGCACGGGAGACGGTATAAACGGCTTGTTCAGTGCCCGTGGTTCAAAATAATGCTGCAGCTCACTCATGTCCAATAGGGCAATTCTCACTTCCCCTGATGGTGGAGAGTGTGTCCTTAATCATCTCCACTTAAGATATTACATGTTTCATTATGAAAATCACAAGAATGTTTGAGCACAATTAGGATTTAAAGCTGTTTGTCCCACGATTTCAATTAATTTTGATTATTGAGCAAGTTGGACATTTGCATTCTCACATGACTGACTTCATCAGTGCATGTCTGAAAGCAGCTCAACTGTCAAAGTGAGTGGCTCCAGACATTCTCTGGAGTTTCTCCTGCCAGGCCCCTATACTAACTTTAAAAAATCAAAAAGAATACAAATATCTCAGGATGAAAAAGCGGTGCAGTGTACGTGGAAGACACAGACTAAGACATGGAGAGAGCTTCTGGTGATACGGTCCAGAGCTGCTGTCAATAGGCTGTAGACAAAAACAAGTAACTATTGGTTACATCCTGCCTCTGCATGCGGCTCCACCCTTTACTTTATTGCTCCAAAGATTTCTGTTGTTGCAAAAGCATCTGAGCAAAACAATCCCTCTAAAGTGTGTCAACGCTCCCACTCTCTCCAACCCATGTTGATACCACACTTAAATGTCCCTAGCAGCCTTATTATGGTCTGGCGCCCTCACCCTTCCATTATGCTCACACAATTACAATGCAGATGTTCTTTAATGGCATTGGCAAATTCAGCCGCACCTCCTAATGATATTAAACAGCCAGTGCACATCAGCTCCAACCCTTTGCCCCCGTCGCCCCTTTTGTCTGCGCGTGTGCTGCAACAGATGGCGCACACAATGGGCTTTCCCCCGCAGGGACACAGAGAACCAGGCTTTGCCTCAGCAGAGGAAGAGGGCAGTTGCTGCCCTGTAGCCCAGAACCACACCTGCGTCGGGCTAGATATGTCCCCAAGTCCCTAGAGCGCTGGACTGGGATGGGGTTGTTAATCTCCAGCCTGAGTGGGGCTGGTTTTACCCGGGGCCACTGGTTGGCCTAATACTTCAGTGCTGTCTCTCCTCAGCACACTGGCCCAGATACTTTTTACCTGCTTTACTTTTTATGGACTTAATGAATGGAATGAAAAGTAGGCTTTTCAAAATACTGTGTAGCTTACGAAATTAATTCCTGTATCTTCTTGCTGTTTGTTTGGACCCTAAAGAGGCCACATGTCACTCTTTATTACATGCAGCTTTTCCCCCCAGCAAGCCTGAACAGTTTTAACTACATCTATCTTTTCCTCCCCTCTGTGATTCAACTCCTAACCTTTACAAAGACAAAAATCAAACACATCGTAAATGAAATGTGACTCGCTTAATAAATGGTTGTTCCTCGTGTGGCAAAGGCCAGCAGATGAACTGGGGCAGACGCAGAGCTGCAGGAGCATCAGGCAGCGGTGGCTAACTTGGGAAAGAAGTTGATGAGAGCATTTGTCATTTTTAATGGTGTGGCGAGGAGTGGTGCTCTGGTGTGACATCGCACAGCGCAGCGGGGCCTCTGGTGCTGGCTGGTTTGTAGGCCTCTCATAGCCACCTGGCCTGATTTGTCACTCGGCTCAGTCATCATCACCTATGACTCCACAGGTCATCTCCGAATACAGGAGCGGCACAGAGCAATCTGTCCCGGTTTGCTGTCCACACCCTGGGGGAGGAAGGAAGGAAGAGTATGAGGGGGAGGTAGGAACAATGCTGCTGCTGCTGCTGCTGCTGCTGTAGCACATCCTGCCTCACAATGCACGCACAGACAAATACATGCATACAATAACACAGTCGCGCACCCACACAGCGCTCTGATAGTGATCCGCACAAAGCCACACAAGCACATGCCTACTTTAGCTCAAGAGCCTCAGCCCAATACCAATACTGAGCCCAAACACATTGTGGAGAGCCCCTCATTCTCTCTGTGGCCTGATTTCTTTCTGCGTGGTTAAGCCTGCAGGAGCAGCATCCCAGTTCTATTTTCCTCCCTGCATTCCTCCATTTCTCCACTTCAGATTCAAAGCAACATCAAAATGCAACCTCTCCAAGCGGGGGTGTTCTCCAGCTTGTGTTCTATTCACTGTTGTTTTTCCTTTTCTTCTCATTCTGTGAGCAGGATCGTGAAAGGAATTGCGCTTTTGACCTGTAAACATCCAGCCGGCGTCTGCCTCGCCATGACCAATGTGCCATGACCTTTACATTTCTCATCTCTGTCTCCTGTTTCCTGATTCCTGTTTGTTTGCCGACAGGAAATACAAAATGGTGTGCGGCTCGTTCTGCACACCAAAAACAACACGAGGCACGACGGAGTGGATCTGCCGTACACATGGTCGATGTTTTCTGATGAACAAAGCAAAGTGCAGCGTTCACTGAGACCCGCATTCATTATTTAGATTTGCGATGCGGGAGTGCATATGAGCCGTATGGTGGGTGACAAGCAGGCATGTACGTTAGAAAGAGGTGGATGATTATAATGGTACAGAACGAGAAAGGCATAAACAGATGTATATAGAGAATAGAGGGAGAGCATGGAAGCTGGGAAGGTTTGCCAGGTGATGAATATGAATGCATGAAAATGAAATGCCTAAGTCAATATGGAGACAGTGTGGGGACCCAGGTGACAGAGGAGTGCAGTGCTACACCCACCCTGGGGGGATAGACTGGTTATTAGGCCGGGCTCTGGCTTCATCCATCTTCACGAGTCTGAGCACCGGCCATTGACAATATGAGCAGAGAACCGGGGCTGAATACAGATGTGCTGTGGACCAGTGTTCCCCAAACAGAGGGTCAGGCCTCACGAGGGGGTCCCAGGCGTAGTCGCACTTTCTGGGTCACAACTCAAGAGGCACGATGGAAAACAGGCTCGTTGGAAGGGGAAGTATGGTGTTGGTTCAGGGAGTATTTATCTCGAGCAGGGTTGGACAGGGGTTGCTGAAACACTCTTTGTCTTATTTGTGGAAATCCCCTTCACGTTCCGATAGCCATCAATAAATATAGTTGAAATAAACACAACCAATCATTTAGTTTGGAACAAATTCTATAGTTTGCTGGCGTGCCCGTCTGTCACCCGCCAACCTGCCTGCCTGGTCGCATTCCCAAGCCGGAGAGACTCTACACCACTGAAGCAGAGATGATAGTCAGCAGTTATAGCGAGCGAGTCTCGGAAATGATGGCTTCTAGCAGTTGTCAGGCAGTGTGCGTTCACATGGCCGTAGCTTTGTCAAGAGGGCCAATGGGAGGTGGTGGCATGTATCGGTTGAAAAGTGTCGCTGGCTCTTGCGCGCTCTTCCAGGATTACCGACCCTATAGCTTTAAAGGCTGGACCAAAGATGTATGTAGGGGAAAAAAGCCAGTTGCATTGAACTAGACCTCAGAAAAAGTTTGAAAGTTCGTGTTGGCAACAACTGACACAAGAAATAAGACGAGTTTTAAGAGTAGAACGAGTGTGTGACAGTAGGTCAGACAGGGAGCCAGGGCAGGAGCTAAATGCAGCACTCTCATTAATTTGCCAATGATGCCAGGACTGATGGTGCCATGTGCACGCAGACACTTCAGAGACACCCGTTGCACTTGTGTGTCGCAGAGCAACAAAAAGAGGCATCTGTAGACGTGGAAACAGACACACACACACACACACACACACTGATGCAAATACCTGTGTGAAAATACGAGACTCAAGAAATGTTTATGTTTTTATGCGTGAAAGTGAGGGGGAGAAGAGGGATTACACTCCACTTCTCCTTGCAGAGATGCAGTGGGAGCGTTATTTGTTTTAAGTATCGCCGTTTGATTAATAAGTCGTGAGCTCGCATTCATTCTATTCAAGACTCAAGCTCTTTAGTTACCATTAATCATGGAAACACAATGAGGGGATTCTGCGCGGCGCTGAATGTGTAAGAGCTTCATTATGGCGTGCCTTTTTTGTCAAGTGTGCGAGCGCACTGTTTGTGTGTGTGTGTGTGTGTGTGTGTGAGAGAGAGACAAAGATTGACTGTGGCTTCATGTGCAAGAGGCTGCGGTTCCTACGTGTATTTACTCCTCTGTGTGTATGTGTATGCGCACTTAAACGTGCATGTGCGGTGTGACTGACTGCAACACAAGAAAGATGGATAATAAATTGGTGCATCCCCCTGCTCAGTCACTCCATGCTCTGTCAGCTGCCATAGGGTTTTCTGTTTGAGACAATGTTCCAGCAGCGAGCGCCCAATTCCATCTCGACAAAAGGTGTCACCAGGCCCCCCCCAAAAAAGTGTGAAAATACAAAATCACACACCAACCCTGTAACAATTCACTGATTAATTGTTTTTCTTCATGGTTTTGTTGAGTAGGATCTATTCATTTTCTTGTGATTAGGGACGTCTAATCACAGATGAGGTTAATGGGGTTCTCACCTTCTTTGTTCGCAGCATCGGAGAAAGTTTCCTATTAACCACGTGGCCTCCTCTGCTGTTCCACGCACTTTGAATTATGCACCAACCTTCTGCAGAGATGTCGCCTTGACAACGACAACATTTGACACACGGTAAAATTGTTTTTTTTGTTGTATCCCTCAACATGTTATAATGGGCGAGTCGAGTGGAGCGGCTCATAAAGTGGTTTTCTGGCTACAAAAGCAAAATTTAGGAGGTGGACTTGTTAATGAGGAAAAACAAAACTAGCCTGACAGCTCATCACTTTATGTCAGCTGCCTCCCAGCGAGAGCCTATCCCACCCGCCGGGTTGTTCGTTTCACGGGGACACCGTCAAAATGCATCCCTCCATTTCCTCCGACCTGTCTTCCTCTCCCCTCGCTGGCCTGTGACGGATAGTTCAGTGAAATCTATCAACCTCAGCCAGGGCCCGGTCCTTCATAGAGCCACATACGGACAGAAGGTGCACACACACACACACACACACACACACACACACACACACACACACACACACACACACACACACACACACACACACACACACAGACAGACAGACGAGCACACATCCCCGAGTCCGTCACGCTAAATGGGATAAACATCTGGCAATGGAGAGAGAGCAGAAAACGGAGGTCAAATCAATCTGCCCCTCTGTCTGCCATACACTGATCCCCCGTCATAGCCTGACCTCTGCAGCACCCAGCAAATGATACTGCTCTGCTGCATTTGAATACAAAACGTGCAGCACTCCAGTGCGGCTGGAACACAGTGGATGAGAGAATACGTTCTGACAGACGAGCACAGTGATGGACTGTAATGTCCAAACCAGGATGGTGGGGATGGTTGGAACAGTCGTCACAGTCAAACAGACAGGATTCTATTGTTATTGGTTTTAAAGCTGAAAAGTTCAGGTATATTCTAAAAATCCATAATTCATTAAAAAAAAGCAAACTATAAATCTCTCACTTGAAAAGCATTTGAAAGTTTTTTACTGTAGAAAAAATGTATCCAAACAAAATGGCCAATTATTGTTGTACCATTTTGGAAATTCAAGAACGAATCGATATAATAATGATATTTTTGTATATTTTCCATGAAAATGTTTGGTTTCTCATTGCTAATTCAATGCTCCATTCGCTTTCTTCAGCTCTTAATTCAATTCAGCTATTATAAATTCATATTTTCATTTTACTGAGACACACACCCAGTCACTGAACAAATGACTTTATTCAAGTTAAACTGTACATCATTAAAGATTCAAATTCAGTTTCTACCGACGCATATTTCTGCCCAAATTCTTTCCAGAATTAGGTTCTCTCACACGCAAGTCAATCATTGCAATTCAAAATTCAATTTCAAATCAAATCTGTTTTATTTGCACATCGCCAACTCACAACATGCATCACGTCAAAGCACATTTTAAAGTCGAGATCTTACAATATTATAGAGAAACCCAAACGGGGAGAGGAACAGTTCAATAATCAAGATACTTTTAGATACAATGATGTTATTAACGATAGCAGCTCCAGTCAATAGAGGATAATATTAATGCTGCTGCTAATAATAAGAAAACAAGAGTCTTTGCTAGTTTCAGACATTTTCACACCTAAACCAGTATTTCATTGTTATTTATCAGGCAAATTATACAGAGAGTAATATATAGGCAGACATTTAAGGTTGCACAATGCGAGTACACTCCTGTTGTTAAATACACAGATGGCCACTTGCGTGTTTTCACTTTGCTGCCAAGGCCACGTTGTGACCCAACTCCAAAGGGTTTATCCTCTGAGGGATTTGTGTAAAACCGCGTTCGGAGATTTGCAGGACAGTTATTCTTATTTCTTAATCTGGACAGTTAATACATTGGGTCTTTCATCATGTACAAATCCACATGAATCCACTCATTATATTTTTCAGCTATCCTGTGATTGTCAGCCCTTGAGTGGCTGACAATTAGAGGACAAGCTGTCAACTGAATTACAAAGCCAGCTCCACTGGGCAGCATTATTAGATGTTATTGTAATCCCTCCTGTGTTCTCCTGGATAAATGGTGGAACCTTTGTCACAAAGTTGGAAGCACACATATATTGTATCCTGTAGGAATAAGACTTTAGTTCATTTGAACTCAAGGGTATATGAAAAAGCCACAACCAAAAGTGGACAAAAGTATGTGGACATGAGTGTATTACTATTATTACTGTATATATCTTTTGGATGAGCAGAGGTGGGCGTACATACCAGAATTTGTTTTTTAAAGAATGGGCCTGTGTGGATGTACCGATGCTATTCAATCTATATATTTCAGTGTTAGACAGGAAGAATGAAACAATATCCATTGCAATATTTTTTATAAAACGCATCTATTGTATAAAACTTTAACATTTCAAAACAGTTTTTAAAAACCCTGTGTGCTAATTATAAACACTGACGTTGACACATGCAAACCACGTCAGTTGGAAGTCAACAAAGCATTGATTCAAACCAAGTATTGATTCAATTTGCATAAAAGGTCAGAACCCTACGACAAAAATACTCCTGGTAAAAAATGTACTTTGTTCGCTTCAAAATATTTTCCTTCTCAATAATTGCAGCAGTGATTGTTGAAATGTTGAGATGAAGAGTTTAGCTGTAACATCCCCCTCTTCTGTGGCTCTTTAAAAAAAAAAAATTGTGTTCATCCTATTGTCTCCTGTTCCTCTTGTCTTTGCTCTCCGTCTTTTGAATTTTGTTTTCCTGCTTGTTATGAATTTTCTTCTCCTCCTGTTCCTTTATATTGGTGACAAGCTTCTGAAATGATAACAAAAAAAAAAAGAATTCAACATCCAAAAGCGAATTCTCGAGCATTCTGAAACTAGATGACTGGTGTTCGGAGGTAAAGGGTCAGCTGAGGTATCATGGACCTGAAGCTGTTTATTCTTAGAGGACAGGAGGCTGATCTACTTGTCTTTCTCCTCCTCCTCCTCCTCCTTCTTGAGCCCTTTTTTTTTCCACCGAGCAGCTTCTTCTCATTTTCCACCTTCTGCACTTTCCTCCTCCAGCTTTTTTCCTCCCTGAGCCAGCTCTTGTTGCAGGCTCGCCTCCAGAGCGTCACACCTGCTCTACCGCTGCCCTTCCATAGCCTTTGGCTCTTTGTCTCTTTTTTCTGAGTGAGTAGGTAAAAACTGTATTTGTATGCTTTCCTGCAAGCTTGCCCTTTCTGGGAGCTCATCTTTTTGTCTGTGCTCCTCCAGGAGCTGGCTCCAACTATTTTCCAGCAGGTTAACTTGCTCCTTTAGAGCCTTTCCTTTTTGAGAGACTCCATCTCAGGGATTGTATAGTGGAGGGCATCTCTGAGGCCTTGTGCAGATGGGTTTTGAGGGGGCTGGTCAGTGCGATGCAGCTCAGCAGAGGTCGGCCTGTGCTGCCTTGGAGTTGTCATTAAGGGAAGCACTAAGCTGCATGAAAAGAGACACATACATGTTTTTCATGGAAACTTGTACAGTTATTTCTTTGAATCTTTACCATACGTCTGAGCAGAGGAATCTTTGGAACGCTGCTGAAAGGTAAATGGACTGTGTTTATATAGCTCCTAACAACCTGTCAAAGCACTTTACATTACAAGTCACACGCACACACACATTCATTCAGCACTTACACATATAGCGCCTCTGGATCATACGTCCAACTCGCACACACTCTCACCACAGTCAGGGGCTGTTTGGGGCTCAGTGTGTCGCTGAAGGACACGTTGACACCTCCATGGTTGACACACAGGAAGCTCGTTAACAAAGAGCGACATGTAACACACAGGCAGCAACTCAAATTCACTCATGAAAAACTGACATTTCTGACACTTCAACTTATTTGAAATCAGTTGAAATCAAAAGCTTTTGCAGAGCTTATCCCGTTAATTAAACACATTTTTTCTTTACCACTCTCGCCAACTGGTTGCTTACAGTGGGAAGTATTATTATTATTATTATTATTATTATTATTTAATTTATTTTTTCTTGCTTGTTCTCATTGCAACCAAATTGCCACAGAAATGCTACCACATTTATTTTTCAGTTTCACTTGACCTTGTTTGGGGTTAAAATTGGTTTATTACTTTCTTTTGGTGAAACCTGATCCAGTTTGGTTTAATGTTTTTAATCTGGTCTGATTCATGCTTATTTTGGTTATATAGCTATATATAGCTCAACTTAAAACTGCTTTTCAGTTTCAGTGTTGGGAAACTTTCGGGTGTCTCTCTAGGAGAATCATACAATTCTGCTCCAACAACACAGGGATACTTGTTAATACCAGTGGATGTTGTTCTGCAGTTCAAGCGGAGGCTCCTACAGTCGAAGGCTTCAGTGTGTCTGTTGCTTTAAGTCACAGTAATTTCATTATCTGGGACCGATTCAATTTAATTAAAGTTCTGTCTGTTTTACTTTGCGATTCCATGCAGTCTTTTCTTATTGATTGCTCTGTGTTGTACTATGTGGTTGCATTGGAGTTTGTGAATTTGTTGTTGTGATTTTGGGTTTCATTTTTCAATTTGTGATTTTATTCTGCATCACAAGGCCAAAAAATTACAGTAAAAAAATGGACTTAAGTTTCTATTACTACTATATACACATGCAAAATGCAAGCACAGCCACAAACGGTTACCCAGTCTGTATACGACTCACAGACACACACACACGGTACAAGATGTGATGATGACTGTGGCAGAACAAAAGAACAAACAGATTCATAAAAAGATGCAGAGGCCATCAATAAATGTCATGACTGCTGCGCTCGGAGCTTTTTGCTCGGAGGATTCAAAGTGTAAAATTCGACTTGGCCGTGGGACAACAGTGTACTTGGACATTTATTATTTAAATAATGACCTCATTTAACATGCACACATCTACACAACAGTTACGCAGTCAGCATGCATGCAAACAAACAATAGTGCTGAGTTAACACAGTGACCTTCCCATATTAAAATTGACCTTTGAAAGCAATCTTTTCTCCCAGCATGCATCATCAGATCAATAAACACTGCTGCCAGGTGATGCTTGGAGCATTATCGGCCTGTTGCAGGCTCAGTGATATGGAACACACACACACACACACACACACACACACACACACACACACACACACACACACACACACACACACACACACACACACACACACACACATATACAAAACACGCGGACACACACACACACACACACACACACACACACACATATGCGACAAAGCCCGTGTCAAATGCTAAATGTCAAAACCATGAGCTGCACACAAAACCTGTGTCGCACTCATTATCATTATAAGACACACTTTAAAAACACACCATCCCTCAGCATCAACGTGTTGACCATTACTAATTGTTAATCAGTGTTTTGTCTTATGTGTCCAAAAGCAGTGAGCACAAGTGAGAAAAGCAATTAACAGTTCCCAGTCCCATCTCCCTCACACAAACATTTTCCTCTTTCTTTTTTCTCATTCTGTCCTCTCAATGATTTGCTTTACCACATAAATGCAGGTGGCTCACTCATGTCTTTATGTTCCAGGCTCAACCACCTTATCCCATCAGAAGCAGACCCCATTACCACCCGCTTACCTAGTCAATGATTTCTCATTTAGACCACATTCCCCAGATCCTCGGCTTGTTGAGGGCTTGATGGATAACCTGTCGAATATGCACAACACATGTGTGTGTGTGTGTGTGTGTGTGTGTGTGTGTGTGTGTGTGTGTGTGTGTGTGTGTGTGTGTGTAGTTAAAGGGAAATTCCACTCCTGTTTTGCACATTGAGACCAAGGCACTAGTTATGGGGCGTACTTCTCAGCCTTGGAAAACAGAAACCAGTTGCGTAATGTCTCCTGTGGCTCTGGAGGAACGTGACCTTAATGCCATGATGTCTGATGCCATGAGAATATTTTTTAGCTCATTGTTCGAGGGGTGTGAGTCAACCATTCTGTCTGTTGATGGTTGACGCAACAAAACTCCACAAATCACCTAACAGAGCCAAGTGGTTCATTTCAAGGAGAAGTTGAGAAATCAGTTATCACACTTTTCAGAAACATGGAATGGAAATCTCAAGATTTGTCCTGTTTGTGTTTAGCCTTGCTCAGCTTAGAGATTGGAATTGAAACACAATTCACATTTAAAACACATTAAAACCACATGTTACTGACACATGAGAGGAAGTTGCAGAACCATGGAACATTTGAATTTTTGCAGGAGATGACACCCTTTTTTCCTAAATGTGAAGAGATGACATACCATTTACACTATTTGTGTGTGTCTGTGTTTGTACTTATATCCTTGTGGGGACCAATTTCACTTTTTCAAAGAGCTGTTATAGGGTTAAAACTTGATTCTAGGGTTATGATTAGAATTTGATTTAGATTAGGGTCAGACATTTAGCTGTGATGGTTATGGTTAGGGTAATGGGCTAAGGAATGTAGTATGCCAATGATTGTCCTCACTAAGATAGAGATACTAGAATGTGTGTATTCCCTTTTACTACTGTCACATCACTTCATGCATATATTTATACATTTTACCTTCTACAAAGTGATACTCATCCGCTCAGATAATAATTAAAGACCATATTAAAAAATGTAATTCTTAGCTTAAGGATGCATGACAGCTGGAAGGAGAAACTAGTTTTAAAAGGCCTTTGGGTCAGAGTCCCCCTGCTCTCCTTTCCTTCTGTCGAGATGTGTTTTTCTTTTAATCTACATACATTTAATTATCTCCCCACGCATGCAGAGCGGTTAAATATTACATAAAACTTAATACGCTTTTTCTAAGAAATCTCCACTGTCTGGGATTTCTGGGAAGTGTAGTCTTTCTGTGATCAGTGGTTCTTCTTGGTCTAGAGTCTGCTGGCACATCTTTAATTTCATTTCCTGTACATATTTCTGCATTTTTGCATAATAACGTAATAATGATGTAGTTTTGGCCACAATTTCAAAATCAATTCAATTTAGCAAGATTTGAAGTTACAGTAAAACCTGTAATGTACCAGTATACTGCAGTATTACTAGTTAGAGGGAGTAGTTCTCTATGTGGTTTAATGGTCGACATAAAGACTGCAAGATGAATATCAAATTCCAAATTTACTGTGATGCAGTATCTCGTGTTCTGCAGGGACCACATAAATCCCAGTGATTACACAATCATTCTTTAGTGTCGACCACAATCGTTGTGGTATCTCATTCTGGTCTGGACGTTCACCTCGGGGCTTAACGGGTTTAATAAAAAGCATCGTCCTCTTCTTTTGTCCTGGCAGGCAGACAGAGTTCTGCAGCCCCGTCCTCCCTCCAGAGCTGTCACGTCCAACTGAACTCCAGGAGCAACATGACAACTGAGAAGGTCAGGGGGCCAGAGGTTATTATGGATTGTTTCAGGTCATGGAAGATGGGCAAAGTCCCGCGGGTCGCTCAAATGTCAGCTTGATTCGAGGAGTGTGATTAGGAATCAGTCCAAGCTGCTGGAAAAGTGTGTTGACACTGTAGCGTTTGTGTTAATGGCTGTGCGTAGTTGTGTGGCTTTTTGTTTTCCTTGTGTACACAGCATGAGGAAAGCTCGCCTGTTCGTTGAAGCACTTCCCCGGATCCGAGTGAAAACACATCCTGCAGTGCCACAGAACACTTGATTTACTGTAGTGCTCAGCAATGTGGTGGGGCCGCAGCGCCATCTCGTGGTAGCGATATGCACCTGCAGTTAAACATGGCTGGTTTAAATGTTGAGGCTGATCTGTGTATTATGAATGTGACCCTTTGAGTCGGCTGCAGGAAAAGATGATGGCTGTGTTGCAACTTTTTGACCCTTCGTCCAACTTGCAAACGTCTCACAATGTGAGTTACTCAGATAGTTACTTTAGAAATCGGACATTTGTAGCTTGTTGATCTGAGGTTAGATTCTCGCTTCGGTTTTAAGAGCTCCTTGGTTCAAATCCCGGATGAGCCCTTGTCCACATCATCTTCAAACTAGCCCACACACTGGATATCTATAAGCGGAAGTTGAGAAGACGAAATCTCAATCAAAGTAGTCACACTGTTCAGAAACATAGAATGGAAAGGAACTGAAGAGAGATGAAGCAGGAAACAATGATCTGCCCATTTCCGTCAACGTAATGAATGGATTACAGGCCAAGCTGCCTGATTTGTTCTTGAATACACTGTCTATTGAGATGGTTACACTGAGCAAAGTATTTTCAGGCTCTGAGGTCTCGGGATATGATTCACGCTTCGGTTAGGAGAGGTCCATTCTCTCTGAGTCAAACTCAGCTCTTCTTTATTGAGCTGATAGTGTTTGTCGCCTCAACTTAACAATACAGATCAACAGACAGTCCCTGAAGAAAGGAATAATAATTATATGCAGTCAAAGCCTTGTTTTTTCAGTTAATTCAATGTATGGATTAGGTCTTTGCCTCATTTGGATTAAAAACCACTGAACACATTGAAAATCAGAGAGACAGACACAGGAATCTTAGTTTAAATTGTTTGTATATCACTTTCTCTTAATGACTCTCAAAGGATTTAACTGCTCCAACCACTCTGTAATAATCAATTTTCATCATAATGTGGTTAAACCAGCTTCCAACAGAGTGCAGTAAGTCTCCAGGACCACTGCCCCAGTCAACCACCACATATAACTGCTCAGCACTGACACTAGTGGTCTACAGTCGTTCTGGTGCCCAGGACTATGTTCTCTAAACTGTTTTAATATTCAAAGCTTCATCTCAGGGTCAGTCTGAGGTCCATCCCTGCAAGCACTGTGGGAAAGAAAGTTCAGTAAATCTGAATTTGTGAGGTAAAGGCTATACGCTTTTGAAGTTTAAGATATGTGTGTCTCGTATTCAACATATATTGTAACTATGGTGATTTAAAACTGGGCTGAACATAACTTGATATATAACCAAACTATGATCATTGTTTCATAAACCTGTTCTGTATCAGTTTTAATACCCACACTCTGCATCGCTGCATCACTGTTAACTAAACACAGACACTTCTACACTGCTGTAGATAACTTCAACCACTAGAGGTTGACAGACACAGGACTTGTGAACATGGGACCACATGTCAAAACCATGTAAAATATGTGGCACATATATTCCTTCACATGTGGTTTAGTGTGTGAAGCCCACAGGTAAACTCCCAAGTGAAACCTATGGGATTACATGTCGACACTTATCACGGGAACCTACATGGCTGTCACGCATTACACCACAAAAACATTCCCAAAACCCCATGTTTCAAAGTGCTGGTACATGTCTGCCACACATTGTCACATGTGAAATTCACAACCTCTCCTCTCCTCTCTCCCCCATGTCTCTCATGAGAAGAGACATGGGGGAGAGGGGCACATACTGAGTCCGGTTCTACTCAAGGTTAAAAGGATGTTGTTGTTTTTTCTCTCTACAAACTGTTGGGTTTCTCAGCCTTACTATGTGAAGCTGTGCTGATCTGAAGCCGTTTTCAGAGATGACAGTTTGCTTTTCACACACGCAAAACACAGCAGGAGGTTCTCTGCACAGACGCGTTCACAACAGCATTAAGTCCGCTGGGTTTTCCAGGCGAGAGCTGGAGCAGATGGCTGCAGCAGGCGGAGGCAGGAAGTGACGTATTAACTCTGCTGCGGAGATCACTTGATTTTGTTTCCCCAGCACATTGACACTGTTGTCGGCTCTCTTGACATCTTCGTCTGTGTCTTCTACGTGTTTTCATTTTTGCGTCTGTCTCGTGTTAGAAGCATTCTGCAGACTTTCTGCTGACTTCATTGCCGTTTACACATGCACCTCTTCCGGAGAAAGTGCGGAGAATCTCCAGAGTTCAGTGCATGTCTGAAAGCAGGATTTTTTAGTTTTCACTTTCTTTAACGTTACATTTTTACCCATTTGTCAGGGAATAATACACGTAGGCTCTCTTCTGAGTAGAATTCTAGTTGTTCCTGTTGTGTTGTATTATTGTCAAGCAGAATTCTGTTGTCGTCTGTGCCTTTAAAGACCCCGTCAGACTCAGCCAAACTTGCACTTTGACCCTTTATCGTTTTTTTTACCTTAAAAAATGTAATGAAACCCCTGACCCACTGGGTGGCAGTATGTGCATACAACCAGAGGTGGGTCTGCGTCTGTGGGAGCTTCTGGGTATTTGATCCATCTCACGTTCAGTCGTCTGACAGAGGCAATTATGTGAAGTCCTTGATCTTGAATCTAAGTACTAATGTAAAATT
Source organism: Hippoglossus stenolepis (assembly GCF_022539355.2). NCBI lineage: Eukaryota > Metazoa > Chordata > Actinopteri > Pleuronectiformes > Pleuronectidae > Hippoglossus > Hippoglossus stenolepis. The sequence goes on from NC_061493.1 coordinate 12,851,188, forward strand.
ATATAACAACTCAGACAGCTCGATATCAGCGAGGGAGAGCGAGGCAGAGAGGGAGCAGGAGGCTGAAGTTCAGGTACAGTGCAGATCAAAAGAGAGAATATCTAATAAGCCAAACGTTGAAAGAGACTCACCTCACATTTGCAGCCTTGTAGGGAGATTCAGGCCGAGAGCACACTGCCTCTTGGTGTCTTTTGGCTGAACTTGCAGACTTGACACCGATGTTAAAAATTACAGGGGATCTCTCGCTCTTTGAGTTTTTTACATGAAACCGTGCATGCATTCTTTGGCTAATCCAAATTCCAATAGAAGGGATAAAGAAGCTGAGACAATAGGATAACTGCTCCAAATACCGTGTTTATTTCACCAAACATTCACTCGCTGTAACATAGCGTTAAAAGATTTGGTAGGTTTACTGTGGCACCTGCTGCTGAGGAGTGACTAAGACAGAAATCCAATTTTCTCCATTACTCCAGAGATTGCATTTCTTTGAACTTATTCAGCTTCCCTGTAAATTGCCCTCATGTTGAAGTGAAAATGCAATTTTAAATGTTCATGTAGTACCTCATTCATTTCTGAGAATAATATATTTTAATGGGCTCCATGGGATGTGAAGTGCACAATACTTGCAGCATGTTATCATAAGGGCCTGGAAGTAAAGGCAGTTGTGTTTTGAGCACAGGATTTTTCCTTTTTTCTTTTTATTGACAAGTGTTTTGCACTGTTGAGTTGATATTTCAAATACGGAGACCATGTAAGGTTGTGAGTCAGTCGCTCATAAAAGTGCTGTGAAGCAAAGGGCAAGCTGAAAGCCAAAAGGCTGAGAATAACTCGTGGATGTGCTGTTATGTGTGCTGATAGTAGGGGAGAGGGTGAAAAGCTTCAGACACAATCGATACCTGGGAATGTGTGGAGCTGGTATGTGCAGAAGGACCACTGATGCCTTCAGAGAATGAAATGCATTCACCTAGAAGATGAATATCCCTCACTGAGTATTGATATATGAATTATGATCTATAAAAAACAATCTGAGCCCTCTGATTTGGAGTTATTCGCACCAAGCAGTGAGGTGCAGGTTGCTATCACCCCTCCGTACAGTGGCCTTAAGGTAATGTAGAGATGTGGACGGCCCTCTCTAAAGCCAGTGTTTGATTTCTACATTCTGGGTTACTGTGGAAACATGGAGGGATATTTTAATAGTTTATGTAGATGTAGATGTGAAGAGCTCATTCTAAACTGGCAAAAACACCTGATTGTCCCTCAGGAGAGCACATGCCTCTGCCAAGACCTGACAGTCACACTCTCATAGATATCAGTTCCCTAAATCTGCATGAATTTATTCATTATGGTCCATTATCATTCCCTGGGAAAATAATGAAAATGTTGAAAAACACACCCAATCTTGCAATGTTAACAAAAGTGGAAAAAAATCGTCTTCATCTGTTCCGTATCAGCACGAGAATGTGATGGGTTCTGGATCCATACCGCATCCCTCCAGCAAGTTCCCACGGAACTCCATTCTGCTGTTTTCGTGTAATCCTGCTTACGAACCAACAAACAAGTTGAAGGGGTTGAAAACATAAACTCACTGGCGGAGGAAATGATTTTCAGGTGATTATAAACGAATGAAAACAATTTTTTTCTGCCTAAACCAAACACACTGGTCCTTTAAATTCGTTTGAATCCCTGTGTTGTTCCACCAAACAGATGCTGGCATGAACAAGGTCGACCTACAAGGACAGAGTCTGTGTTTTTCTGGGCTGTTTAGAGGTAGACGGGTGGCACTTACTGAGACACAGTTAATATTCATAATCTTGGTTAAATATTTCAGCCCTGACCTGAGTACAAGTTTCTCCTGAATTGTTTAACTCCCGTAATTTATAACCTGATGACAGTTTGCTGCTTCTGCTCTACTAGAACCACAAAGCTCTTTGCTTCTACACACACACACACACAGTGTTTGATAAGCCTTCTCTAAATGACACATGACATTTCAGTCTCCCATAGGGTCGTGGTCAAGTATACCTTGTTAAAACCATCCTGAGGGGAAGATCATTTTATTTTCCAAACACAGAAACAAGACAAAGCACTTAGTGTGCTCTGAACACGTGCTCGTTTTTTCCGGTGTGACAACAGCGGGCAGCAGCTGTCACCTCCAACATCATTGGGCCCTGTGCTCCTTGAGAAACTACCAGGACAGATGGTGTGGACAATTTTTATGACAACAGACCTTTTCCTAAGAAACCTACACATAATGGTTCTGAATGCTGTTTGTATGAACCATAGACTGTGTATAAAGATGGACGACAGGACAACTCCCCAAAAGTGAAGCCAAAGTGTTTTGATCGCCACCTGCTGGCTGGCTGATGTTTGTTCGAGTCTTCATTCCCCCCTCCGTACGTTTTCAGACTCCTGCTCCGATGCACACGATATTTTAACTTCAGATCTGGATAGTGGGAGGAGGTGGAGAAGTGTCGTCCATCTTTATATATAGTCTCTGGTGTGAACTTCATTTTCTCTGTCACACACACACGCCATTAAAGACACAGGAAACAGACAGTGTTGAAAATCTTACAATGTATATAATTGACACAAGATTTCAGGTACAACAGCAAATGAGACATTTGTATTTTTCATCCTCTTTCTGGCATCTACTTTCACCGTAAGCACAAACTCTCCATAGATTTCTGATAACAAACAAAACCTAAGTAAATAAAAACAAGAACAAATTTAAAATTTCTTTCTTAATAAATTGGCACCTTTCAGAAAAACCTCCCGTACTCCACTCAGTGTAGAGTAAAGCTGTTTTAAATGGTCGGATAATCAGCTTTGCATTTTTTGCCACCCACAGTAATGAATGAGGTCAGGATTGAGGCGCACACCCACTGATGTGAGATCAGCGCTCTGGACAGACCTCTCTCCTGCTTCCCTCTCACTCGTAGGGGCTTTAACACTGTTCCAGCACAGTTGGAGAGGAGACGTCTTGCTGGGCCACATCTATCTGCATACACACATCCCCGATCAATAGTCATTCCTGGAAGGTGTTGACTCACGTATTGATCGACCATCCTGTGATGTCTTTGTGCTGACAACGCCATTTATTGGCCTCATAAAAGTGCTGGTTTTTATAAAAGGGAGGGGGACTTTGAGCAACAAACTAATGAGATCAAAAAGGTGATGGAATAGAGGAGGGGTGTGGGGTGGTGGCGGTGGCGGTGGCGGGGGGAGGGGGTTGTGCAAATTTCAGCCGATGACATCGTGAGGGAGTCATTAAGACTGAAGTCCGAAGTCATAAGTCGTCGTTGAATTGGAATGTCGCCATCACAGTCGGAGTAATTTCTCATTCTTTACAGGGCGTGTCGTGGACGTTCACATTCATACTCTGATTTTTCGAGAGGGTCACAACAACAAAAAAGAAAAACGACGACCCGTGCGACGCTCTCGCTAATCGATCTTTGTTTAACATTTGCATCTAATGTCATTACATCTTGTCTTTTTCTATCTCAAAATTGACCTCAACCTTATACAAAGTGTCAAAGGCAGTCACAGGCAGATTTCTTAACCAGGGACTAACACACACACACACACACACACACACACAAACAGACACCCGCACAGAGCAACAAAGCATTCATTAATAAAGCGTTTGAAAAACAGACCATCAACACATCCTGTCAGCTCACACATATGACAAGAACCTCTCCTGTTTTCAGAGCAGTAGTTAAACCAAGAATCCGACAGACGTGCGCCTCACACTTCGACAGAGCCTCAAACTGGATCTGCAGTAACTGTTGAGCTCTTAAAGGTTTTCTCACTAACTGAATTGTAGAGGATTGTCCCCGAGTACAACTGAAGAAATGATGTACTTTAAAAGGAGCGTGTCCATATGCGTCTCCCCCCCCGCTCCATTTCTCTGTCACATAACAATACTAACAATAAGTACAGATATGATCAATATGGATTGGGAGTTATTACAGTAGTAGGTCGGAAATATCATTTTTGTAAAATGAGATATATTAATCTCCAGTTGCTGTGAGTTGAATAGCACTCTAGAATACAATGTGGGCCCAATACATTTTCATACATTTCATTTCTGTGGCATCCGAACTAGATTTATAAACGCTCATATTGTCGGCCCCCTCTTTTGCTCCATCAATCAAAGACAAGCACACACAACACACACAGACATGTACACACACACACACACATATATGCAAGCATAGTCCCGTCATCCTGCACACAGTATTCTTAAATGAGAGCGTTGACATTTCTTTGAATTAAAAACGTGGTTACGCGTTTCCTAACCCAGCGAACCTCTCATCAGGAAAAAAACCCTCACACTGTGTTCCCCACAACATTCCCACTAAGGTTGACACGTAATGAAGCACTGTGTCATTGTCATATTGCCTCGCCATCACGTCGAAGCACGAGCAAAGCTTTAAAGGTCATAATAACTGACGAGCGGGGGAGGAGGGCGGGGGGGCTGGGGTGAGGAGGGAGCGGGAAGAAAGAGGCACTGATATAAAAAAAAAAAGTTGCAGAAAGTAGAAGGCAGATACGAATGTGACAGGTGATGAAAGAAATAAGAGCTGTAGCATACAATGATCTGGCCGTTATAACATTTCGATACCTACTTGGCTATTTTCTCTAGAAAACGACAAAGAAGCAATCAAAATATGTACACTGCTGCGGTTGCTATAGAAATTTGCTTCACAGACGTGCACGCTGTGGCCTGGATCATTGCTGCAACTCGAAAAAAAACCCACTTATGACCCTGCTGGTTGCAATTAAGATGAGCACACAAAATTATGCATATTATATATTTTTTTGCTCTGCCGTGCACGTTAAAGGAATACTGGAAGGACAAAAAAAGAAGCGCTACATGACAGCAGTGTTTCTGCTTCTGTATATTTCGGTTTATGCTACACGTTTTCCAAAATCCCCAGCTGACGACGCCGCGCTGCGAGGGCGACCTCACACCGACACCCACCGCTCCGCACACAGCACAGCGCTCTACAGTGGGAAGCTGCTGTCATCTGAGACCTGGCGCGGCCGAGCACGTGTTTTGCTTACACCCGACTCTCGAGTTGATCCTACACTGCCAGGAGGGGTTTTTCTTTTTTTTCGAGAGAGAGAGAGGGAGATCTGTCTCAGCGGGGGGAGGGCGGGCAGGGAAGGGATGAGTGGATGGATGGAGATGTGAATGGGGGGGGTCATGTTACCCCTAGATTAGACGATCATGTCAGTGTGAGTGTGATCGCGGCTATTATTACAGCTTAAATGGCAGAAAGTGCTGATGCAATAGAGCGCTCTCATCCTGGCTGCGAGATTTTCTGAGGCTTAATGCGTTAAGAGGTCTGGTCGGCTACGACGTCCAGATTATCCTCCTGTAAAAGTCACAACTATTTAATTTCATCCAAAGTTTGTGGTTTGTGTTCTATTTTCTTTAAATACTTTGCAGTCATTAAATCACCGTAGGCTTTATTATTGTGAGTGATTAATAAATAAAGAATTATACCGAACACAAGTGCTGTTTTAAAGGGACTGGAGTGACAAATATATGGATCTGAGCGCCACTGCAAAGCCCCGTTCTCCCTCTCCCCGTGGTGTCAACACCAACACACCGTTAGCAATATCGTTTTTACACATCGTCTTAGGTACAGATATAATCTCAGAGAACCCAAACACCAGAAACAAAACAGAAGATGCAAAAAGACCAGCTCTAATGGCGTCATAATATAGCGAGAAATAAAAGACGAGAGCAGAATCAAAACATTTATGAATACTCGCAATTCCACTTTGTTCTAATCCAGAACCAAAAGAATGTCCATCCAAGTGATTTTTTGTGGTTGTTGTTGTTGTTGTTTCCTCGTATTTACTTAGTTTTGGCAAAGTAACTAATCCCCATCTTCTCCTCCCTCCCCTTTCAGCCTCCCCCAACCCTGTGTCCCATACTCAGTCCCAGTCGGTGGATTCCCCCTCAATTATCGCCGCAGCAGCAAAAGGAGCAGTGGAATCAGGTAAGTGGCGACGCAGGGGAGGTTGTGGTTGGCCGACGCTTTCACCTTCTTGTTCTCCGGAAGGTAGGGGTAGCGAATGGGCCGCTCGGTGACGGGGTCGATTAGACGCGGGCCCCTGGAGCACATTTCTTCAGTGCACATGCCGCTTCCTGAACCGCTGACGTCGTCACCTACGGACAGAGAGAGTCAGGACATGAGATTCCACAACTTGTGAAGATAATCATTCAATCAATCCTACACAGCGAATGACAAAATACACTATATAGCTATATAAACCAGTTCAGCCTCACTGTTATGTGCTATATTTCTGTTACATCGTTATAGATTGTGGCAAAAACAGAAGTAACAATATCACAGCATGGTCTGCATAATTCTATCCCGGATGATTTTACTCCAGATATGACCCCGCTTCACTCTTTACACTTTTTAGATTCTCAGTAGAAATACAGTAAAAGAGAGACTTTTTCCAATAAGGTTTAATTCATTTAATTCTCGTATGCAGGTGTTTATGGGCCTTTGAACTGTCTTTGACATATAATACCTACGGTAAGCTTCTAGACAAATTTTGAGATTTAATATGTTTCAGCTTTCCTACTGCATCAGTGCTTTTTGTAATACTGACATTGGTTTGGCTTCTTTATCCAAGTTTGCAAAGAGCAACACACAATTTCTTTTTGCGGGGGGATAAAGGCTGATTGCTTCTTGAAGATTTGTGCAAAAGAGCTTCACACAGCTGAATAGGACATTCATACTTATGCAAGTAACCTCTACCAGCTCTGAATAGATGTTTCCCTCTTGTCAAACACATAAAACCAACAGAGTTTCGGGTCTCTGTATGACACCTGTGTTCCCTGTTATATGAGATGGTGTGAAAAATGTGTGAACCCCCATTTAAAAGTGTAAACACATTTGTAAGAGAGTTCTGCTGTGCTAAGGAGGTGATGATGAAGATCAAGTAGATCCCAGTTTCATTAAGCGTGCCTTAGCAGTCGAGAAAAACTGTAATCTATTAGACACACTGTGCTTATACACTGTTTGTTGGCTGGCATGACGGATGAGGTTGACTCTGCAGGTGCAAGCCCCAGAAGAAGGATGAGAGTTTTATTGCCAGCACTGTACGCACGCTGTTTTTTAAAAAATATGACTGAAAAGCATTGTTAATCAGGCCAAGCATTTTTTATACCTGTTTCTTAATTCCACTTCTACTGCCTTTGCTATTTTTAGTTTAGAGGAACTAAGGCAGACGTTTTCTCCCTCCTCAGACGTATAGGGACTGAGTTGATTTATCTTAAAGCAACACTGTGTGTGTTTTACTAGGCAACAGCGCCCTCTGCAGCAACATGTTACATATTACCCATGATCCCCAGCTTCCTGAACCAGAAGAGCGGCCACAACAAATACACCAAACTAACCATATATACGTTGTTTTTTTCTGAGTTCTAAGTCTGTTTAACTGATCTACAGTTCAGCATTACTCTTGAACTTGCTGGGCCAGATTCAGAAAATTGAAGCTGTGAACCAGCTCACCAAATTTACATAGAGCAAGAACAGTGTTGAGGGTGAAGAGTAGGAAATGAAAGCTGGAACATTCTCACTATTTCAAGTCATCGAACCATCAAAGTACTTTTGAAGCTGTTTTTGTTTTTAAGTTAAAAAGCTGCATAGTGTTGCTTAAATCATCTGAAAAGAAGAAACCTGTGGACTAAGTTGATAATGGTACTCACTGGTGTCCTGAAAGTCCACATCCTGGCCGTTGAGAGCGTTCTTCGAGCGGTGCGTCATGATCTTCAGCTGCATGATCTGCTGACGTATTGTCATGTCTGGCTTGGTGATGTCGATTTCCACTTCTGGGTTGTTGATCTGACTGGCAAGGCCATCGCCCATCACCTCGGGGAGGTACCTGGCACACGTGAACACTTGTTTAACATGGTCTCTTGCATCCATTTGGAAAATAGTATTTAATGAGTGGAAACTATTTCTTTAGTAGTTTGTAGAACCATATGTATTTCAATGTCTGATCACCTCAGTAACAACTCACAGTTCCCATTATAGTATGCATTAAAAAGTATTTTTGGAAGACAGAATATTATGTCACTTGGAAATTCATTTTTTATTTACGGTTTAAATTCCTACCTGGCGCGGCTCATGCCGTTCCAACACTTCTCCTCGGCCCCTGTTCCAGTAGCCACTCTGTCGCTGCAGAGCAGACTTGGAAGGGACACCCAGTACGACTGCATGTCCCTCAGTCGCACAGTTACGTCAGACACCTGAGTGGACAAGAGCAGATTCGTGAGCTTTTTCACTTCGCTCCAAATCACAGCCTGATGGTTCATCCTGTTTCCTCAATAACCAAGTGCGCTGTTCATCTGACTCATTCATCCGTCCAAGCATTCATTCCCATCCAATCACCCAGTAGACGTCTGTGTTAAGGTGAAATGAACAGCAAAATGGGTTTAATTGTCCATGATGAGCAACGGCTCCTGTGTCATAAACCATCACTATGAACAGGACACATCCATCAGAGAGCAATGACAAACAATACAGTCAGGTAAACACGAACCAGTTTGTCCATTTTGCTGGAGCTGGTTTCCATCCTGTCCTCCACTGTGAACCTCCCTCTCTTCGTGGCTTCTTCGACTCCCGTGCTGCTGGTTCCGCCCTCTCTGAGGTTTCCACAAGCCTGGAACAACTGGAGCAGCAAGAAAGGGAGGAAAAGACAAGACAGAGAGAGGATTTATGAGAGAGGGACAAATTAAGGATAAAACAAGTAAATTGACTCAGTTTTGTTCAGCTCAGCTTTCCAAACAGCAGATCTAAAGGCTTCTTCATCAAATCCATCTCCATATACAACTATTAACTTGAACCTAAGGGCTCGTACGCGCTCTATAAACTTTACCTTCCTGCCATACGTAGTTCATACTCTGGGTCTTTATTGGTAGTGGTGTCAACAAGACTGAAATCCGATAACGCTGAACCAGCTCTCTGAATAAAATCCTATAATCCCACACTCGCACTGCATCAGCAAAATGTTGTGTTTGTTAGACCAACTTATCTTCAGGTTCACAAAGAATCTTTCAGCATATTAGTACCCACAGTGTGATGGTTGTTTTGCGTGATCCCGGGAGTCAATCGCAGCGTCGTTCTGGCAGAATAGTTTTGCGGCTCAGAAAACACAAGTCGTCCCTGGGCTTACGTTTCATAAATGGTGTCCAGGGAGGACAGTTAAACTGCCGTCAATCTGTCCGTCAATCTGCCCTGCTTAGGGGAGCCTGGAGCCTTTGAACCTCCACAGTTAACTAGAAAATAATCCTGTTGTAAGCTTCCAGTCAGGTCCGTCACCATATTTAAAAAATTTTAAAATACGATGCTAACTCACTTACATTCCACATATTAGAGAAAAATTACATAACACGACATGTGTCAACAGATTATGTGAATCAATCTGTCCCACTCCTGCTCTAAAGTAATGTTACACTGTGAGCGTGATCACCACTCTGAACCAGGTCAGAGGCAGTCCGCCCAGCCGTGCTCTTTAACGGCAAACCAGCACAGAAGAACCTTTGTCTTTTCCTCTCACCCTCGACCCTGTTTTCCACCTTCGCCAACGACTCGAGGCAGATTTTTTCATTGCCGCCTGTGCCTCTAAAGGATCAAATAAAACAGCGGCTCAAACACCATTAAACTGTGAAGTAAATGCTTTGGCCCACGGGGGCTCGGGCATGACTCACATCCCTCCAGTTGAAGTCAGGTCCGTGGAGCAGTGCACCAGCATTCATTTACTGGCTGGATAGGTGATAATTGTGCGAAAGTAAGGGCAATGAGGTAGCACAGTGAGCAGTGAACAGCCCAACATTGTTTGGCACTGAACCTGGATCAATGAGTGTTCATTAGTTTGCACAGTGGCATTTCCTGACACAGCTCCTATTTCTTTTGTCTTACTTCTTTTACCATTGTTTTTTTTAAAGCTTTACCAACTTAGATCAACATTTCAAAGCCCCAGAAAAGTCAAATCTCGTCTTTCCTTACAACATTAAACATTCACGACTAAATAAGCAACAATCAGCTTATCTGCCCAATCGGGACTGTGCGGATGTGCTTTGAAAACCTCTGATTGATGAGAAGCTACGTATGCAAACAATCCCACATCTCATCTCATCTCCTGCTAAATCCTGTATATGGTGGAGAGAAGTGCCGAACATCATTTTCTTTTCCATCTGAGCTTCACACACTTCAAAGACGTGCAGCGTGAATTATTTATTCCAAACTTTGTCCACTCACTTCAATTTACCACACGTGGACTCAAGTCAAGTTCAAGACACATCTCAAAGATGATTAATGCAAACAGGATGAGAAGGGTGAGAGTACTTCAATGAATAAAAGTTTTGGGTCTGTCTTCAGTTTGTTATACATTCGCTGAACTTTTTAAAAGTACCGTTTTTAGTTGGGGAGTAGATGTAACAAGTTACATTTACTCCTGTCACTGTAACAAAGTTGTCAATTATATTTAAATTTCAGTTATACTTAAGAATCTGCGGCGCTCTTTGCAGGGGTCTCTCATCAAAACAATAAGAAATGACCTAGTTTGATTGTGGGAGTTTTTGTCTTTACCACCATAACTGTTTGTGCTTTACTGAGACAGACAGAAGTGAATAATCGTGACCCACTCCAAGTGAACAATACAAACAGCAGAAGAAAAAAGAAAAAAGACTTGCAAACTAGGGAGCAGTGTATTTATATTACGTCATACGGGATGTGTCCCTGAAGTTATAACAGAGACGAACAAAGCTACAGATAAAGTAGATATGACAGCAATTAAATGGCTATGACAATGAAATGCCCCGTTAACTTAAATACAATTGGGCATTTCTCTGAGTTTGAACATTGTTGGAAACATTATGGATGATATAAAACATAGATTCAGTTATATTTAGTAACGTCAATGAGGAAATGTTACATATTGAATCTTTAACCAATATAAAAGTGACAGTTGAGTTGTCATGTGCACAGTAAGCAGCGGTAAGTGCAGTGTACAGCTAATTTGTCTTGAGTGATATTGAAATACTGTGATATCAGAGATATTGAGCAGCTGTGATGTGGTGTTGACACAAAATCATTCGATTTTTTCCCCCGGAACTCTGTAATGTATTCTCTGTAGTAAATACAGTGTGTATGGTTAAGTCAGCCGTGCACATCTGCATTTCTCATTGTGTGTTCTGACCTTGCTGTTGATGGTCGCCATGTTATCCATCATATTAAGCACGGCTTCTGATATGCGATAGGGAAGGGAGAGGACCACGCTATCCACGCCAGATGGACCATCAAAGCGATCGGCCACCTGCATCATGGTTTCTGTAAAGACAGGAGCCACAGCGAGCGTGAAGAAGGATGAAACCTTTCATATATCAGAAGTTAAACGAGTTGTGTGTGTGTGTGTGTGTGTGTGTCACCCACCTGCCAGATGCCTCCACTCAGTGTTGAGGTCAGCCTGGTTGGCCAGACAACCCTTCATGACATTGCTGCAGTAGTTGGCACAAGGTCTGGCGGAGGCCATGCCGCGGCAGTGGGGACAGTAAGTCATCCTCATCATGGCCCGCGTGCACTCTGGGCTCAACTGCACCTGGGGTAGACCGAAATAAAAACACACCTGGATGAAAAATGTCTGTTTTGTCAAGCATGTATGATCTAATAGTTTAAGAGATGAAACTGAACGCAGCAGTTGATCAAACTGTATATTTCACCACAGTGAAAAGCCCTGCTGTTACTTTATAAATGTACATGGTTTCTACAAGATAAAATGAATATTTTCTAAGGCTTTTGAAATTATAAATGCAATTTACAACCTATTCCATGTCCATACTTGCAAAAAGAGGAAAAGTCAAAACCCCAGAAGTACTTGCAAAGTCAATTTATTCACATTCAAAACTTGAAGTGAGTAGAGTGCATACTTTCACCAAGGCCCAACATTCACCTTAAATTGCACACACTCATAGATATCAGTTCCCTGTATGTGCTGGATTTTTTCCATCAAGATTCATGAATTATTCTCTGGGAAAGTGGGGAAACTGTTGAAAAAGCTCAATCTCAAAATGTTAAAGAAAGCGGAAAAAAAATCCTGGATCCACACCAAAATGTAAGGGGTTCTTCCCTGACTCCTACCACATCCTTCCGCCAAGTCCCGAGGTAATCCGTCCAGTTGTTTTTGTGTAATCCTGTGTGTAAACAACAACTAGGCTACATTCATCTGAGCTGTTCCCCAATCTCCTCCTCAATGATGTTAAGCCACTGAGTTGACTTGTAATGATGGCTTCGATCCAAACACGGTCCGGAGGTGGTTTTCAGGAGTTGCAGGAGTTAATGTTAGTACAGAGTGGGGTCGTGCTGGGGCTGGACTAAGGAGACGCTCCAGAACTGTAATGGGTGACATGGCGGCTTTATGTTTTCTGAATTCTCACTGTCATGCCTTTATGACCAAAGTTCAGAATTTTAGCATTTTCTGACAAAAGGTGCCACAGGGATCAAATCTGAAACCAAGCAGTAAATGCACCGTTCTCATGTTAGATCTTGTTGAACTTGCACTTATAGAAATTATGTGAGAATCTGTTTTAACTTATTCATGTCACAGGTTTGAACCTGCTGGCCGGGTTTTTTATGTTCTCCCCCCATGGCTTCCTCCCACAGTCCAAACACATCCGGGTTCGGTTAATGAGACACTTTAAATTGTGCGTAGGTGTAAATGTGAGCGTGAATGGTCGTGTCGGCCGTGTGATGAACTGGTGACGTGTCCACATTGTACCCCGCCTCTTGCCCAATGTCACATGTCTAACAAATGGAACAAATCAGTTTAAATGTGTTCTTCCAGAAGTAGCGAGAAGCCACTTTAGCCCATTTACCACATCACACGAATTGGTTGTGTTCTGATTAAGACTGGACTGCACATTAGTGGTTATTGGTTCCATGTATAGTTTTGTTACAGTGTGATCAATACAATACAATGACTCAAATTAATGCATCTTTATGAATGTGCTGTTAACTTCAAAAAACAATCCATTTTCAAGATCTGTTTCATATAAAGAGCTGTGAATATGTGTGTTTCTCGAGCCAGACATTAATAGTGGCAGAAACATGGGAGGTCACCGCCCATGCTGACCTTTTTCAGTTTGCACCAGACCACCATTGGGCACAGTTTCCTTGGAAACCACTTTGGGAGAATTCGCTTTTTGTTTCACATGCGATGAAAAGGCCCTGACATTCATGGGAGTATTCTCAGTCCCTCACTCCATCCCTTCTGCCTCCTCCATTTCTCTCTCTATCCCACAAGGTTGTTCCCCCATGGAAAGGGCCTTCGTGCATGAAAAATGAAACTGGGTTAATACCAGTAAGCTCTGTTCACAAGAGAGTATAGCTATGCATGCAAAACCCCAGGAAGTGTGTGTATGTCGTAGAGAGAGAGAGAGAGAGAGAGGGAGAGAAAGGGAGAGAAAGGGAGAGAGATGGAACGAGCCCAGCTACGCATACAAAGCTCCTCTAAGCTGACATCTGGGCCAGCCTGATGCTTTTCCTGGAAACTGTGCTTCCAACAGCAAAGTCATAGTAAAATCAGGTTTTAACAAATATACAATGGAAATAGGGCGACAATAGGGTTCAGGTGGGAAAACAACCAGCTCCAGACCTGTCAGTCATTTGATCCCAGTCCGTTGGATGTGAAAACAATCTTTTTCAGGCTAAAAGGGATTTCTCAGGATGGTGGTCATCTCCTCTGATAAATGTTATCAACATTATCAAAGGAAGCTCTTCTGTGGCACTAGTGCAGCTCTAAAGTTAAAAACAATAATTGTACAATTTGAATCAAACAGTCTTCATAGTGTTCTGTTTTCTTCTTGGCTGAGTTAAATGGCTATTTATGGTTGTTCAGTATAAACCCAATCCCCCCACAGGGATAATTAAAATGTGATCTAATCACATTTGATCCACATAATGCAAAAGCAATTTATTTTGATGCTGTTTCAACTCTAAACGCGGTCTTACACCACATTTAGAAAAAAACACGTAATAGGCCTAAATTAGTAAATACATCTCTGATGCATGAGAGATCAATCTCACTTGGTAATCATTGCCAGTTACCCGAGGAGCACAGCATAGAGTGAAATAAGTCACACAGAGCAGCAATAACCACATTCCCAGGCTTAATCTCAAGTCATATGAGACATGAGTCAGATCCTCACTCCTGCCCTCCTACTCTCCCCCTTCCTCCCCTGCTTATCCTACCACTCATTAGCCGGGGATGAGTCAGACAAATGCTTTTTGGGTGAGAGAGAAGAGTGAGGGAAGGGAGTGTGCAGCGATGAGTGGAGAAATGCCTGAAAATGAGCGAGATGGGGGGATGTTGAAAATGCTAAGAGGTTCAACAAAGGGCGTTGGCGGGGAATTAAAAAAAATGAAATGCGTATTAGGGAAAGAGAGTCATTAATCTAGTTTCTGTTAAATCATCCATACAGTATTAACACTGGGGATCCTGGGCCAGGCCCAGCAGACATGACACAGTGTGTAACTCCTCCGTGCTGCTAATTGGAGGTTGATGTTGACAACTTCCTCAGTAACCGTGGAGCCGCATGTGGTGCAACAGGCACGGTGAGGGAGGGGCTGTCAAATTAGAACCAGTGTTAAGACTCATGGAGCGCAGCAAAGGATCATTTTCATAATGGATCATTTCATTGATTCTTTTGTAATTGAACACAATGTTGAGGATAAAGGAAATTGCCCACTACGATTTCCCAGTTTGCAAAGGGAAGCGTCTTTGAAAAGCTTGTTTGTCTGTCCAATATGTCTGAAATACAAGAGAATTGATTTGCAGTGAAAGACAGCGAATCCTCACTTTTGAAATGCATATTTCTGCCAGTTTTGGCCAATCCATCTCTCCATCCATCTCTCCATCCATCCATCTCTCCATCCATCTATCCACCGCTAATCCTTTTGAGGGTTGCAGGGGGCCTGGAGCCAAAGTTTTCCCTAATCAATTTCTTAAATTCTGTATCATAATTGTCAATGGATCGACTAGTCAATTAATCAACAAATCTTATTAGCACTGTGCACCTTCTTTCTCTGTGCGTCACACACACACACACACAGACGCACACACATCGCACTCACTCTGACCTGGTTCACATCATCTCCGTGCAGGCCTCTTAACAGGAGCTTTAGGTTTGAAAGTCTCCCTTTGATATTTGCACATGTGGTTCTCTGACATGATTGTGTTACATTTTGAACAGCCGTACCCTCACTTGTCCTCGCCTCACCGGCACAACATGCTCCCCATACCTGACAGTGCCCTCCTTATTGCTCCCGGCGATGAAGCCTGAGACTCCTCTCTCTCTCTCTCTCTCTCTCTCTCGCCCTCTCTCTGCTTGTCTTTCCTGTGTAATTAGTAAGGATATATGAGCGACCTCTCCCCCTTGTGTTATGGAGCGAGCTGATCCAGACTCCTTGCCTCCAGAGTGAGCTATGTGGCGCGTGGCCTATTTCCTCCACTCCCTTACTCGAGGGAATAAAAACAGTCCGGAAAAAGTTAAGGACACAGCAACTGGTGCAGCCCGGAGCGAAGCAGGGGAGGAATTAATACTGTACCAGAGAGAAAGACTACATCTCGCTTTTTTTCCCAATATATCTCTATAAAAACATCTCTCAAATTATTCAGTCTTTCCACGTATACTGTATACGCCCCGTTCTCTCTCTGCTCTGCTCCAGCCTCCTTTCAGGATACTATATTTCATCACCTTTCACTACATCTCTCTATTTTTTATGGCTAAGCAAACTAATACCTAGCACGGATTCATGTCATGTTTCGTCTAATTTGGTAGCAAACACAGACTTCTGCACAGGACATTTGGAGCACACACACAAACGCACGGAGAGGTGTGTTTTTACTGTCCCCTGTTTTACACTCAATCCGGTTAGTCGCTCCCTGAGCAGCGCGTGGCAGCCGTCTTCAGTCGCGGGGCCCCTTTAAGTGGCGATACGTAGCTATAAATAGGAGCGGTTGTCTCATTAGGGCCCAATCAATCGGAGATAGAATTACAGGAGGGGAAAGCTAAGATCTAAATGCACATACAGGACTGTTTACACTAAAGGAAGACAGAGGAGGGAGCAGGGCACAGCTCAAGGAAACATCAACAGACATGATGCAGTACAATTTACTGGGCAAGGTCGGAGGATAAAGGAATGAGAGAGCAGTGAGATAGAGACGGGAGAGGAAGCTGGAGTTTGTCACAGTATTTTTTATTAACTTCCTTTCTTGGTCTCACTGTTCCAATCCACACAAATACAGCATCGTGCTCTTTGTGTGCTGCAGACGACGGCAACACGGTCTGAGATGAATATGAAACTGAATACAAAATTGAACAGCTGGTTGAAGTATGTACTTCTTTTTGTGCAATTGTACCTAACCGGCCTTGACTTGGATGATTCAAAGACAAATTAGACATTCCTTTAGAGCTGCAGGAATTTTCCTCCAGCCGAATCAGATTTGGCTTTTCATCTAAAATGTGCATCAACATTTTTTGCTGACAGTAGATACCAAACAAAAGCTGGAGCCTTTATCATATTAGGTTGCTGTGAGCTGTGAATCCAGAACCTCTAAGCACAAGGCAGAAGTCAATGTTATCTTAGAGCTTAAACCAGTCAAGGCCAGCCTCCCTTCCTCTGGGGCAGTCGCCCTCTCCTCACTCAGAATCACTCCGGATCTGGGTCTGCAGCTGCCTGCACCCATCGCAGACATCCTCACCAAGTGGAAAGGACGACTTGACGTAGTGGAATGATTTTGCCCTGGACAGCAGCGTGAAAGCGAGGAGCGCTTGCGCTGCAGCAGCTATTTCTGGGGACTGAAATGTCTCCAGCAGTACAGTGACAAAAAAAAAAGGAAAAGAAAAGACGACTGCAAGCGTCTCTGCCTGATGATTCAATTCTTTGACTTTCAGGAGGCAGCCCTACATTCCGTCTTTCTGCACAGTTCACTGGACTCAGCTTGGAGATTGACCAAGTGTGTCCATATAGTGACTGTTCTCACAAAGCAGTGTGTCCTCTTGCTTTCCCACTTAGGACTTGTGATGGGTGTGTGTAAATGGCCCCACGGGGCAGAAGGCAGTCCGTGACCTCACTCAGAATGGCAGCGGCGCCAGTGCCCTTCTGTTAGCACTGGTATGATGTTTGGTAATTTTGTAAAAGCTGTGCTAATTATTTACCCTCGTTCCCCGTGGCAGCCTATTTTAATGAACTCATTGCTTACTGTCCCTCAGCACAAACATAATGGCATCAGTTGGGAGATGTTTATTAACAAAATAGCCACACTGGGGAAACGTGCATCACCGATGGAGGGGGATAATGAAATTAATTGTGTATGTGTGTCGTTGCACCTCTAAGCACTTGTGTGCACATGTGCTCCAGCGTGTGCATGAATGTTTGCCTAAGAGAGATGCTTATCAGTTTAGCATCTTGCTGCCATAGCTCTTGACAGAGTCCTAAGCCACTCTGGCTGGCCCAGGGGTGCACCCATGTGTCACAAATCATGAATAGCATTTTCAACATTGGCGTGCTGCACATGCTAATTCTGATCCCAACTCCCCTGATTGCTTGCTTGAGTCTAAGATAAGCCGTGAATGTTGTGTCTCTGGTTGCGTTTGACTAGTTGCATGAGGGCCTTGGCTCCAGGTCGGGGAGTTTTAGCCGTCACTAACTGCTTTGCTGGACCAGCTCCCCCGTGGCTCGGATGTGCTCGGGCTCTGCTGCATGCAGGTACTTAATTGACACACTCCTCGGCTCCCTGTGTGTATGTGTGTGAGACGCTGCAACTATTTCTGGGTCAGAGACGTGCAGAAGAAGATATACTGGGCCAGGCGTAGCTCATGCTGATGCAAACAGAACAGTGTGCGCCCACCCGCAGTGCTAGGCAAGAACACATACATCAGAGTGGAAGGGGAAAGGATCACACAGATTCTTTCTCTGACATGCATTCAAATGGCAGCCTTGCAGTTTCGCATTTGCACCACAACCTATATCCTTTTCATTTCTCTTGCTTTTCGTCCGCTAACGCAAGTCCGACCTTGTAGTATTTTAATCAAGGGACATGTAATATTAGTCTCTGGTGCAGCATCTGTTTTCTCAGAGGATGCATATATTTCTAATGGGGCCACTGCTCTCAACACTCCCCTTGTCCAGTTTCTAATGGGAGATATTTTTCACTGGTGCATCAACACCAACCACCTCCCTCTCAGGAGCTGGAAGGATTTCTCAGACTTGCTCTGATCTTAACCTTATACGCTTGTTTTATACACAGAGGCGGCCGTTTCTCTTGGGAGACATTAACCCCCGGCCTTGGAAAATCCTTTTTTTCTTTTTTAGTGTGGAGTTGACATTATGTGTTGTTGCAGGGGCTGATTGTCTGAGCCGTGGGCCATGTTTTATGATGCCTCTGATTTCCATCAAACTTTGGGCTGCCTCTATTTTATATTATGTATGGAATAAATCTGGAGAAATGATTGCCTAACAATAGCTCTGGTGCTGCAGAGATAACTGAATCTCTCATCAGGTCATCATCATCATTGCGTTGGTGGATGGAGTGATTGATCTTCCCAGCATTGATTATGGATTATGTGAACAAATTGGACAGGCAGGTAAATCCGCTGAAGTGTGATGCAGGTAACCAGGAATTTTACTAGAGGATCTCTTGTTGTTCAATGCCTTTTAAACCCCAGACTTCATCTGACAAGCAGTTTATGTGTGTCCATCATTGTGCTGGCTAGTTATATTCCTTTGAGCTAATTAACTAGCTAGCTAATATTAAGTCCATCCATCCAATAAGAGTTGTTTTCGTTGCAAAATCATACTAGTGGAGGATGGAGACGTTAGCGTATAAAGATCATATGACCCAGACACGGATGAAAATAAAACGCCGGCTGACGACTGCCTAGAAAAAAATTATCAACAAGATGAGGTGACTGATAGAAGAAGACAGAGAAGTAGATATAGATAAGATCAAGCTTATTGTTTGTCTGATATAATATATAATTCTTATAAGGCAGTTTTTGTGTATTTAGTTTTAGAATTTCATGTGAAATTTTGCTGGTGGATAATTCTGCTCTCATTCAGTAATAATTTCCCCAATTTTATTGATGTTCAGCACAAACAAAACAAACTAACCTAATCACATTTGTACAATATAGGCCTAACTACCACTGAGATACTGTATATGTTCTGAGCTGATAACTTTGGAACCTAAAGGCTCAATGTACCTGCAACATTCAACCTGATTATCATGCTTTGCTGCTCACTGACATGGTTTTAAAACTATTGCTATCCGGTGTTTGCCCTTTAAACGTCTTAACATGCACATTTTTGATCAGGGAAATTTCCCCAGGCAAGCTCAGTTTTTAGACCCTCTGTATTTATAAACTGACCATGTCTTAATGATCATAAGAGGGACAACGAATAACACAAGAATACTCATAGAGATGGATTGGGAGGGAATAATAGCTCTTCAAAAGTTAGATATCAGTAGAACTGTATCTGTCGCTTCAATCAGTAAAACATACTCATGTGGAAAAGAAGCAAGCAGGGCTCGAAATTGCAAAAAAGAAAAGGGAAGAATGTGGTTAAGAAAAGTGGAGATTAAACCTTTTTACCTGGGACACCTTGCGCACCACTTCCCCGCTGACCAGCAGTCCCTGAACGAAGGAACGCGCAGCCACAAATGTGCGTGTGACCATCATCTTCATGACCCGGGGGGTGTCTGCAAAGGGCCGCAGTGTCTCTATCTGCTTGGATACACACTCCAGGTAGTCCTCGCCTGCAACCAACACACACACTCAGTCAAATCTATCTGAATATATCAAGAGATTAAGCTTTAGATTAAGCTTTAATGAAACATGAGGTAATCTCAAAAGTCTTTACAGGGTGAATAAATCACTGACAGTGTCGAAGCTGAGTCAGATTCTCTGCTCTTTATCCTACTTGTGTACAGTGTGTACTGTACAACATGTTGATGAGGGAAGTTCCCAGGCAATTAATCTGTGTTAGTCACGCACCATTAAGCAATGAATTAGTTGGCTATTTGGTGTTCTAGAAACAAAATGTGTGCTTTATACCGATGACGTATTGCTTGTTTGCCTGGTGGAAGAGCTTCTCCATCAGCCTGGCCCAGAATTCGTTGAGCACCTCTTCCAGGTTGATGTTGGAGCCTCGATAGTATTGCCTCAGATCCGCGTACAGGTCAGAGAAGACCTGGGCATTCTGGGAGTATAGCAAACCGTACGTTGTAGTGAAGGTCTCATCTAGAGTAAGTGCAGAGCGGTTCAGCAACTCCAAGAAGTAACCTGAGCACAAATACAGAGAGTAAACACATTAAAACACATCAATTAAGAACCATAGAGTCAGCAAATGCACTGTACAGTATTATTTGTTGTGGACATTATTATTTGCCCCTGATACTGTGGAGAGAGAACCAGGATCAGGAGGGGTAGAGCCTTCACCTGAGGCCCACTGCCTGCTTCCCCATTATGTGGTCTCTTTCCCCTCCATATCCTCACATTACCATCCTCACACAGACAATACAGGTTGTTCAATACAACTCTAAACGCAAAATGAGGGGAAAAAATCCCTCATAACACAAGACGTGTCAATCTCTCAGAGCAATAAAGCTTTCTGCAAATCCCAGATGACTATTACAGAATTTCACGCTGGAGAGATTCTGCTTATAAAAAGAAAGAAAGAATGAAAAAAAAAACATTTTTCCCTCTCTTATTCCTGCTGCTTTGTGCGATAGACACCACCACTGCTTCACGCTGTAAGGGAAACTAAAGGTAAAGTATGTGAGTATATAGTGCTCCGGGTGAGGTACAGGCGGTGGAGCAGACAGACAGGTAAACACAGTGATGGGCAGGTATGCGACAGGCTGTCAGTCCTGGAGAAACAGGGAAATTGGAAAAACAAGCACAAACTGGAAACAGGGGAAGTACAACAAATCCTAACCCCATCCCTAATGCTTCTAATGTTCCACCCACCTGATTTACATGCATGAGGGAGACAGGGTGTAACACACGACTTACTGATAACCACTAACTACAGCCTCAAACACACAGTCAACAAAAACATAAGCTCAAAATCCTATTATAATGGAAGACAGTTACATTGGATTACATTTTATTACATTGGACAGGTGTAGCGAAAACTGGCCACTCATAGGGCTGTATTTCATAAGTCATGCAGGGTGAGGTGGGCGTACGCGTCTTCATGAATCCTGCAGATTCCCTGTGGCCACGGGCATAAACATCTTTACATCCGTTTTGTGCGTAAACAATGTTTATAAATGAGACTTGTGTTCTGCCAAGAGTATGACAGCACAGGGTGTAGCCCGACAGCAGCATGTCCAGATCATCGACTGCAAGACGGACGACGTGTACTGCCTCCCAAATGTGAAGCCGAAGCTACTCGATCGCCATCTGGTGGCTGGCTGCAGTATAGGTCATGAATCCCACCTCTTTCATGTTAATAGATGGGACATGGGAACTAAAACAGACAATGTACACGTCAAATAACCTTTTTTCAAAGATGGCTTCAGTCACTTTAGGTAGTTCTTATCACACTGATTTTTCTGGTAGGTTTGGTTTTAAATCGTTATTTAATGTTGTTAAAAACATTTATCGACGGGACCTCGCTACAGTGACTCCACCCCCCGATCGCCACTATGCAGAATGTGGCTCCCTATGCATAAGATGGCAGCTATATTGATATTTTAGCATTATTTCTGGATAGTTACTTTATGGACTCCATGGTCCAGACTATCAATCCACTGAGGCCAACATTTGCTCTGCATCTCCATGTACACAGAGGGTTCAAACCTGGTACACGTGTGTGTGTGTGTGTGTGTGTGTGTGTGTGTGTGTGTGTGTGTGTGTGTGTGTGTGTGTGTGTGTGTTTGTATGTGTGGCAGGCAGATGTAAACCTTTAGTCTGCAGCCGTGTTTACTTTGTAGGTGTTTATCTCTGGCTGCCACCACCCTACATCAGGAAGAGATGTGAAAAGTGGAGGGTGTGGCCTCCGCAGGGGAGATCGCTCATTCCCCTCCGCAAGCTGCTTTTTAAAAACATCGTAACATTCCCCACACTCCAGCTTATTTCCCCCAAAACACAAAAACACTCCTAACACCTTCCCTGATGACAAGAGAAAAAAAGCAAAGCTAAGTTATACAGTAGCAGCGCTCCAACACCCATGTGCTCGGGGGCCTGGAGGCAATCATAGCACTTGGAGTTACATAACATGTTAATATGCTAAGCTCTTCCTGACCCCTCTGCGTGACATTATCTAAGCACTGGCCTTGTTGGAGGCTGCTTTCCCACTCATTAATAAACACCAGCCTGTCTGCGTCAACGCCGCTGCTGCTATGTGCTGCTTTCTTCTGGCATTTTCACAGACTCCGAGCTAAAAGGTCTACTCTCACCGGAGCCATTGATTTGAAAAGATGTGTTTAGCAGTGAATGTTGGGAGAGGCACGATCCTGTGAGGGCTCATTTTTAAGTCCATCAGCAGACAACCACTCTGAGACCTACAATGCGTCATTTCATTTTCTCGGATTTGCTACAAATAACGGT
Organism: Hippoglossus stenolepis; assembly: GCF_022539355.2. Lineage (NCBI taxonomy): Eukaryota > Metazoa > Chordata > Actinopteri > Pleuronectiformes > Pleuronectidae > Hippoglossus > Hippoglossus stenolepis. The sequence goes on from NC_061493.1 coordinate 12,873,839, forward strand.
TGTTCTGTTCTTCGTGAGTGCTTCCTAATTCTTGAAGTATGTCTGAAAAACACAAGTCATCGTGGAAATATCAAGAATCATTATTCAAGTTCATCTTTGTTTGGTGAAGCTCTGCAACCTCACGCAGCTTTTCACATTCCTTTTCCTGCAACCACAATCTTGTTGGGTGCCATTTGACATTTGCATCAGTTGGGTTCACGCCCCAGAATCCGCGTGCATTACTTCTAAAACAGAGTAACAGTAAAATTGTCATTCACTACCACAACAGATACAGTGAACTTTGTGCATAAATGTGCTTTCAAATGCAACAGAGGACTGATACCTCAACGAATGAAAACTAGCTCTATTTTACTTTTTGATCTTTTCGCTAAGCTTTTTTCTAAGCTTCACACCTCTCTGTCACCCCATATTTAATTATCTTAACTACCTTTCGATTGGCCAGCGGGCTATGTAGGCCATCCCCCCCACCCTGCCGAGCGGCATTCAGCCAATCTCCTGGGACTGACTGACCCATAATTAACTGCTGATCACATGGAACCATCCGTCCTTTACAGTTCTTGCTTGGGTAAAGGAAAACAAATCAATTTTTTAAAGTCAAAAGGTTGATGCAAATGATTTCAACACAGTAGAGAAGCCCGTCATTCAATCATCATTCAATCGCTGAATGAATGACGATTCTACCAATTTAATGAAAGTATCGATCATCATGTGGTGATCAGTGTTGATATTGTGGCAGTGATTACAAACAAATCAACGAGAAGAGATATTTGATTCGTAGGGGAAACTGCAGCAGGTCAGAGGACCTCAGCTGAGTAGGAGGTCCTTCACATGTGGCCCAGGGAAGCATGTGCTTTCACCCTGTTAACACAATATGGACACATGTGGCCCAGACCACCTGCGAATGTGGTCTGGCTGAGTGCGTTCACACCTGTGTTTAGGGCTGTCCACTTGTCATCGGATCACCAGGACCACATGTTAACACCAGGTGTGTTCGGGGCCTTTGTATCATTTCTAAGATCATAATGCTTAGTGAGTTAAATGCATCCGACATGCAGCAGCCATATGTCCAGTGTTTGTTACAGCGAGACTTCCTCAGCGAATGACGCATCGGCCCCCTGTTCCCCCGACCTCCTGTCACTCAAACTATCTGCAGGCGGAGCTCTGGGCCGGCCTTAAAGTACCAGGGGAGAGAGACGCGTCTGTGTCACTCACAGATCTGTGCAAGGCAACAATCAAAATCCTTCTTCCGGGAGTCAGCAGAAAGGCACACATGTGCACGCAGAGAAAAGCGACTTCAAAGTGGCAGCACATTCCCATATTAATACACAGACACACATAAGGCAGACAGATAGATGGGGAGGTGCTGTGACAGGTGCAGCTTTGCCTTTAATCCCCATTAGAATTCATTCCTGCTGTGGACTGTCAGACAAACTGTAAGAAACGCTGAAACTGAAATGGGCTTCAGCAGAAATATTTTCACTCAGGTGATAGAGTGAATTCTGTTCTACATGAAACAGTTTATACATGTTTCTGTTGACTGTCCTTACGTGGTTGGGAGATGTTATTTTGTAAATGCACATGTGGAGAACAGATCTTGGGAAATAGTTCCCCTCTGTCTGATTCTCCTCTGCCCTTCAGCTCATGCAGTGAATAATGATCATCATTAGTGTGACACGAGGCTGCTGTGCATGTGTGTGGAGATGACCTTTCTTATTGTTCATCTGTTTGTGTCTCCATGACACGGAGCTACAACTCAGCCCTTTCTTCACCCCCCCGCCCTTACTTCTACTCCCTTCCTCAATCCTGCATCATCCCTTAAAGCCTGACCTCCACCTCCAACAGGGACACAGTGATGGGAGAGGGCGCCCGCTTGCACACATCCCGGCACATTGGGAAGGGGACAAACAAGTGTTGGTAAAGTTTGGCTAGTTTTACTCATATTAAGAACAATAATTAATGCAACTCAATCATAAGCTGCTAAATAACCTTTATTTTACAGGACAGACTATAGAAAAATGTCTTTCTGTTTACTGAAACAGATTTTTATATTCTTAATTCAAATTCCATATATTTGGTTGTACCAATGTTTTCCCTTTATAATAAAGTTTAGAGTTAAACTGTAAAATATCAAACCTCAGATACATTTCTTTGTCATAAGGGTTTGATAATGACATCTTATACATATCGGCCAATAGATCAGTATCAGAGCATTTCAGTCCCTAATATTCATATTGGCATTGCAGCTAAAAATCCACATGGATCTGGTTCTCTTTTTCTACAGTCAATTATGCACTCTAAAGTATCTTGACCAGGAAATCATTTAGAATTGCATCAGGAGTCAGTAACTGCTATTGTGTCTGTTCCCAGCTACTTCAAAGTTTAGCACACCTGATGAAGGCAAAATATACAAACCCTAAACAAGAGAGTGTGCAAGTGCTTCTTATTTCAAGGTGGGTTTATAGCCCAGGATCAGATATGACACAATTGTCTCAAAGTGCTTTTTAATCAATGCAGATTAAAACCCTCTCTGTGTTTATCAGATAGATAGTTACTTGTACCAGGAGTGGGCTATAATACAATTAAGTGGTGCATCAAGTTTAAGTAGAATCACATTATGACTCTGTGATCTTATCATAACATCCCATCATGCATTTCTTTTGTCCAAATAGAAATGAAAAAGGGAGGAAAACAGAGTTTGGTCTGATGCAATGCATACCAGTCAATTTAAACATCGTATTGACAATTAATATATGTATATAAACACACACACACACACACATATGGGTAATTATCCATATTGGACATTAGGCATTGACTTTCATTCATTAAGGACAATACCCAAATCCTGCCACTAATCCTAACTAATTCAACCTTTACCCCCTGACCTGATCTCATTAGGACTAGTTGTCCCATCAAAGGTGAGTCAAATGGAAAAGGTCTTAATGCAGTAACACACACACACACACACACACACACACACACACACACACACACACACACACACACACACAGGGGCTCGTGTGTCTTAATGGCTCTCTTCCTGCAGTGAGAGGGGAGTTAATGATTTCATTTGTAATCACTCTGAGCTCCTCATCCAGGCCACCTTGACATGTCAGAAGCTCATTTTACCCTCTCTGTTCCGACCCGCTCCAATCCCACCGCTTCCACATCTGACTAAACTCACTCACACACATTCAAGTGCTCGCATAAACCCTCATTTACCATAGAATCACTTTCAAGTATTCCACCCTCTCCTACGCTGCCTCAGTCTTTTATCAGTCAGTGGAGTGCTTTACACCGTTGGCTCCATGTGCCAGATTTGCCTGTAGTCCCCCCCCCCTCTCTCTCTGTCACCAGTGTCAAGTTGTAATATTGACAAGATACTCAGTGTAACACGCGGGTACCATTGATGTTCCTCCTCTGCCAATCACTCAGTGCTCTCACTGATCCTGAGTTCCTTTCTCACCCAGAGGTATTAACTGACCGGGATCTGTGCTCCTCGCTCCAGAGTAATCCACAGTCTTTTCTTTCTCATACAGAGGGCTTAGCGGGTCTGACAACCTTGCCGCTGTCTAATTAAGTTTGAACTCAGTGGATTGAACCACCCGATCTAAACCTAATCTGTCATTATGTAATCGCAGGCTGACAACAGTCGATTTGTCGATTCTGTCCTAACTCCTAACCCTTGTCTCTTTGCAAAAACTACTCTTGGTATTCGTTTCCCACGAACTGGCAGTTAACATTGTCTCACATGTGCAAAACATTTTTCGATACACAAGAAAACGTGTGCAATCCAAATTCCAAATTATTTTCCTTGAGAATGAAAAAAGAAAAACTGAAAGCAGATTGTTGTTTGCTGGCGCCTCAGCATAGAGGCTCATGCACTAAGTCACATATAATAAAGCAGTGGTGGGGAAACCTTTTCCTATCAAGGGCCGTTTTCATTTTTATAACATCCTTCGTGGGCCATACTTAATTATTGAACACATATATTTTGTCCTTGTTTATGAGTCTCTGCCCTCATTTGGTTGTTGCTGTGATTTTAGCTGTTGCTTTTGATTTAGCCCTTTCCTGTGTTTTATTATTTTATTTAATAGTGTATTTATTAATCGATGTAATCCACTTTGTGTGCACTTGTATCTCTTAAAAGGTGCAATAAAATTCAACTTTACTCTCTCTCTACTCCTTATGCATGGGAGGGAACAGATTGTGTTTGGCGAAGCATGTGATGTGCGACATGTCTGAGTAGCTTTTTTGTTTTTCTGAATTGTCTCGTGGGCCAGGTCAAACTGTCTTGCTGTACATGGCCTGCAGGTTAGGGGTTCCCCACCCAAACAATAAAGGGCCGTACCGAGCTGAGAAACATGACATACTGTATTAACTGAGTCTTGGCAGTGCTGTATAGAAAAGGACGACTGGTGAAAGAATGAAAGGGAGTAAGGGAGAGAAACAGGTCTGGAGAAGCAGAAATTGTATATCTGTTTCATATCTGACAACCTTAATCCTATTGTCCATTTGACAAGTGCTGAATGATCATATTAGTTCGATGGTTCTCTGGCAGGGAGGAGAGAGACAGGGAGAGCAAACGATGAGACACACGCCAAGAGGAGGAGAAAATCGCCTGGCAGAGGTGCACTTCGAAATAAAACCAGAGAGCACTCAAGAGACGACGGCACCGTAAACCCTGCCAAGACTGTGCTCTCTTCTAAATTTGTTATTTTAATAATAGAACATTTTATGCTGCATCTGGATCAAATCTGTATCAGCATGAAGATTCATGTTGATTGGCTGATGGTTGCCATGGCTTTTGGAGAGCATTCATATCCTGTCTAGTGCTATGAGGTGTTTGTACAAGGATGAATTGTGCAACATTTATTAGCCTCAGGCTCAGAACTATTTATAAGTGGGCCTTTAAAGTTAGCAAAGCTAAAGGCTATTGCATTTTTCAGGATCACTCAGCCCTTATGAATCTGTCACCAGTGTTGGTTTAATGTACATTTTGCTTAGTTTTGAGGAGCATTTGACGATGGCTGAAATTTACAGCCTTACAGTGTCTGGAAAAGCTAAACTTGCTGGAAATGAAAGACTTGTGTTTATGCAATAATATTATGTTCCGAACTAATTATTAAACAAAGGAGCGAGAAAATGAACGAAAGAACAAACGTACGAACAAACACACTAAATAATGAACAAATGAACGAACAAAAGAATCGACAAACAAACAAATCAACGAATCGATGTATGGGCCGAGGAACAATATGTTACTGCAACTACAACTAATGAACTGAAAAACGAACAAATGAACAAACAAGGGATTGGGCACACGAAACAAATGAATGGACGAATGCACGGACAAAAGAACAGACAAAGAGACTAAATGAGTGAGTGGAGAAGTAGCTAACAACAGGAATGGAGTGAGAGGAAAGAGCAGGACAGAGCTGTAGATTTTCAGGCACAGCGAGGCCAGCCTTCCTCTGTCACCCCGCCCTGCAGCCCCTGTAGCCTCTTCAGCCGGCAGCAGATGGTTTTGTGATCTCTGCGTTTTACCCCCGGACAGAACAACCCCCCCATTGCATAAGTACCCATGATCCTCTGCTCTCCCCTTTCTTATTATCCCACCTGCACAAGGACAATGAAAAAAATGAAACATCACAGGCACAAACAAACACTGTTGTCCTGGGTGCAGTGAAGGCACGAATGATGATCTGGGAGCCATTAGACTGTTTATGTGTCAGCCTGACTTTCCATCAATAACAACACTTATCACACACAGACTGTGCCCTGCGAGTACGGCAAGGCCCTTAGCCAGCATTTAGATGCTATTAAAAGGTCCCTTGTATTAAACAAGCTGACACATCACATAACGCACGTCATTTATCAACAGGCTCTCTGCGGATGCCTTTATTCCACTTTCTCTCTCTCCTGACGTTCCCTCGGTGGCATTATGCATCGTTCACCCATGCCTGTTTCTTTCTCTGTCCATCTGGTTCTCCTTTTCAGCTCTTTCCTCCCAAACGCCACACTCATTCCTTACCCTCACTATCATTTTCTTCTCCTTTCCCCCCCTCTATCTAAGCTTACTTTCCACTGCTTGCCCCATCAACTCTCTGAATTCCTCTTTCTCATGCCTCCCTGCCTCGCGTTCTCCCGCTTTCATTTCATCCTACCAAGGTGCCGTTGCTCCTTGTGAGTAATGCGTTTGGCATAATCAGGCCAGTGTACTCCAGGTCCCCACCAATGTGATTTGCATGCAGATAAAATGAGCCAATCAAGAACCACAATGGGAGCAGACGTCCTTGTCTCCCGTGACATCACCAGAGGTGACCCTGAAAGCAGGAAATTATAAGGTGGGTGATGTGAGAGTGTCTCAAGTGTCCAGTCCTAGTAAATGTGGATTTTGTAATTTGAAATTTAGGATAAAGATTTGTGCCCTGTCCACACTAATGCGGATACTTTGCAAAACTTATCTTTCTCTGAGTTTGGGTCTCTCGTCAACACGCAAACGACAATTTAAGTCACTAAAACAGAGATTTTCTTTTAACAAACGCCTTCCAAAGTGCAGTTTACTTCACAGTGCACCTCATGCATGACCACTGTTGCTTTGTGTCATGAGCATGCACCACAAATAACAACAGCAACAATAGGTGCAATATACCTGTTCTCTATGTTTGATTAGCTCTGCTAGGTCTACTTACAAGACACTTCATTTATTATTGAAAATTCATGCTGCAATTCTACAGTCTTTTGGAACCATGTTGCATTGGGTGTGTTCCGTGTTTTTGCACTGTACAGAGTTATGGTTTTAACTTGTGCCTTAGTTATATTCTCTTTTTATTTATGAAAAAAACTGTTGGCAGAGGAGGAACGGCATTTATTCTTTGGACTGTACACGTGTACATGAGAAAGTAATTCATTTAAGTTTCCAGTAAAAGTTTGCATCACTGCACAACATGCAGTCACATTAGTGTTCTCATCTGGGCGGAAATATTCAGAATTATTTTAATTGGTTTAAAATGTATATTAAAACCAGGCTTTGATCGAAAACTCAGTATAGCAAGAGGTGTGTGTTTTTTTACTTTGTTCGTCTCATATATAGACGCCAATGTGTAGCAGGTCTTAACTACACAACTATAGTCATATACTCAAATGTAAATGACATTTATGTGACAATTTTCACTTGCTAATAAAGCTGCATGATCTATCTGGGAGTTTAGTTTTCTTAGTGTCAGAACCCCTCGTGATGAGCTGCCTGACACACTCCTCACTGACAGGAAATAGAGCAGACTGCTGCTCGCTGTCATCTGACAGCGCCGCAGACTTCTCCTCAGATCCCAGTTTAGTGCCTGTTTCCTGAATGCGATATAGGATGTATTTTGGGTGCGCTTGATGTCATTCTCATGGATCGCTCCCCCTCAGTCTGTCTCCACGGGAGGAGATGGCGTTACTTAACAAGCCAGCTGGGAGCTGTTTGGAGCTCTGCTTAAAATGAATAAATAAGTGAGTCCTGCCTGGTCATCTAGAAGTGAGTGTACCCATGAGCTATCCAGCCAGCCAGTTCTCTTCAAATCAGATTAAGCTCCATGATCACTGATCTGCCTTGTGCTGAAAAGGGCCAGAACACACTGGCTTATGAGGCTGTTATAAAATACTGTGTGCCAGTTTGTGTGTGTGTGGTGATGACTCAAGACCTGGGATCAGATCAAAACAAAATCTGTTTTAGTCTTCACGTGTATTCCCTGTACCTACATATTCATCCATTTATATGGAAAACAATAACAAAACTATTAATGTACTATCATTTAATCTATTAAACACGAGAAAATAGTGGAAAAACAACCCCACAATTTAGTAAACCCCAAGGTAACATCTTAAAGTTTGATTTTTTATGTTGGACTGAAAATAACCCAAAGATATTCAGTTAATTATTAAACACATCCAGTGAGATAAAGCCTCACATTTAAGAAGCTGGATCCAGGCAATCTTAGGCATGGGAAATTGATTTCATTAATATTTCACGACCAAAACAGTTTCTGTTAATCAACATACTGATTAATCAACTAATTGTTTCAGATCCTTCTTTTAAATCTCCCTGCCATATACAGTTAAAACAAGGAATCGGGCAGTAGAGATGTTCCAACACCATTTTTCCTTTCCTGATTACAATTCTTATACCTGGATTTAGCGTATTGGTTGATACAGAGTACTTATTGTGACTGATTCCATACCTGTGCATTTAACAAAATAACTTTTAACAGTTGTATGCTACTAATCCTGTATGGATTATTCCTGTCATTCGTGTATGGTCTATAGTGTTTTAATTGGCAGCGCTAGTGCCAAGTCGGCCATACGGTACACAGCGACGTTTTACTTTCCAGTGAGAAATATTGCCAAATGGCTTTTGACACACTACCAGAAATTACTTCTTCTTCGCCAATGTAAAAACAAAAGTTGCCGGTGGCAATGCAAGCGCAACTGCCTCAAAGTGATAACAAGCAATATGATAAATCTATGAGGCGGTTGAAATATGTTAAACATTGTTTCTTAACAATCAAAATCAAATCAGGGAAAAACTAATTGGAACTCGAAATTTCTTCAATAACAGCAAAGTCAATAGCCGGGAGTTGGAGGACCACAGGTTCTGAATGCATTAGGATCGGGACAGGAATTTATAGTTGTTTGCAGAATTGTTCAGGTTCAAGAAGTGTTTTAGACAAGTAAGAAGATTCAGCTACAGGACTTTAGTATGGTCTTTCAGGAGTCTCACTTTGTACAATGTAAAAGGTATGAAGTTATGAACACACACACACGCACACGCACACGCACACACACACACACACACACACACACACACACACACACACACACACACACACACACAGTGAATCCAGATGCCAATGATAGCACCATTAGGCCAAACACCACCTGCCAGGTTTAAGGCTTCCGTCTGTCTAACACACCCGGCTGTCACCTAACACACACACACACACACACACACACTTCCGTTTGTTGCCAGAACTCTGTGTCCTCTCTGACCTTTTTACTTTCATATGTAACCCAATTTCTCTTTCTCGGTTTATCTCTGTTGCACTCTTTCTGTGGCTACCACTCTCCGTTTCTACCTGTTTATCTCTTACCCTTGTCTGGGCCCTGCCTGTCCGTCCCCCTTTTTTCTCTCTGCATATTTTATCCTTCAATCTGTCTCATTTTCATTCTGTCCTGTCCTTCATCCAACTTCTTTCCAATTTGTGCTGCGTCTTTGTGTAACTTCACATATTGTTTTCTTTGTACCCCATAACACACTATCAGTGACAGCTGAGATTGGAAAATACCAGGTGCCAACCACATACACACATACTGGGTACAAAGAACATTTCAGTCAGTCAGACTCACATTGACACACTCTAAATTGCAAACTTAAACACACACACACACACACACACACATCTCTGCTCACATACTGTATAGGCAGTGTACACACGCTCAGCTGTATGTGCAGCATGCTCGTCCTCTAATCTGTGGCTTGCTTGGGGCTTCTTCCAAAGTCCGTGGACCTAAAAAGGCCTAGTCTGACTGGGCTGGAACAGTAACACCCTACACTTAGCCACATGGCAATAGCTAGCCCACACCCTGCTAAACGCAGCCAGATGTGCAGGGACTGGCAACATGGTCCGATGTCACTGCAGCCTCTTGCAGCCCTGTGACCTACGAAAGTAAAAAGAGTAAAAGCAGCGACTACGTTCAGCGATGGCTCAGTTCAGTCGTCAAAATGCAGCGATCACGTGGCAGCAAATGTAACGTATTATGGTCCGATTAACCCCAGTCGATCGTTCAGCTTTCGTCTACAGAAGACGGCGTCAACAGCACATGGTTTCTAGACCTCAAGGCCCCAACGCACACATACGTCTCTCCTCCCTCTGTCAGCTCTGCCGTCCCCATCTGATGCTCACAGGGGTGAGACGAGGATGAGGAGACGTGACAAACACAAAAAAAGACATTTGAAAAGAGTGGGAATGGATCAGCTTTGGAGAGAGGACAGCGTGTGCAGGCTGAATTTGAGGTCTACGAAAAAAAGAGGCTATCAGCCATGTGAAAAATACAAAAAGTAATGAAGATCATTACCATGAAAAACAGGCTCCAAATGACTTCATGGTGAGGCAACACAAGTTACGACGTCCATGACGCGTCTCTGTGTGTATTTATCTGCAAGTTTCGGGACGTACATCATTAGGATGTTTAGAGGTCGCGACTGAGTGCTGCTTGAGAGTGTGTGTCTGCAGTCAGTGTTGTTTACTTGCTCCGCTGTGCTAAATGAGGTGTTTTCCTGAGAAATAGGAAACTTCAATGACTGTAGGATGACATAAACTATCTTGGAGAGAATTTGTATATCTTGGACAGGTTTGCGTGAGTGTGCGTGCGTGTGTGTGTGCGTAGTTTGTTTTGGCAGGGTGACCGTATCCCTTAGGCATGACAATAACAGCACCCTGAGCGAAACAAGGAGGGACCGTGCAAAAGAATGACACATGGAGACAGGAGAAGAGTAAACAAATATCAGTCAGCCACCGAGATCACTGTGATCAGTGTCGTCTGAAAAGGTCAGGCCAACTAAGCTCAGAGCCCCAGCTGACAGATTCATTGTCACCAACTAGCCAAGGGGAACAAGTGGAGCGCAGAGAGACCCTTCCATTAACTGCCGCAGGTCATTAGGCACAAATAATTGCCTCAGAGTGCCAGTATTGTAAGATTGATTTCTCTTTCTTCCCCTCACACCTAAAGCATTGCAATTAACTCTTGATTTCATTTAGAATAAGAGATTTACAGTAGTAGTTGAGACTATTGCTCCGGTGCATGCTGCCAAAACACACCAATCATAATTCAAAATTTTGTATGTTGACATTTCACTGTAAAATTGCGATTTTTCTTATGAAAACAGCATCACGTCATGGTGCATGAAACTTGAGGTTGGGCTACTAGCAGTCACGTTAGACTGAGTTTGTGTTCAATCATCACAGCTGTTGTGCTGAAGGGACAAGTTCTAGTAGAAGTAAGGTGTAAGTGCGGCACAGGATGCACTTAAACTTATTCTTATTCTCTCACTCCTTGCATTTGTTTTAACTGCTCTTAATTATACTTTCTTGCTAGAGTAACAAAACAGTAACAGTCAAACTATAACTTGCCCGTGTCAATCAGTCCGCCAATGTAAAACTAAATGGTAGCTTAGCTGCAGGCCCTAAACATGGGCTCCGTTATGGGCTTAGCCTCTGCCCCCTGGATTCTTCTGCTTATGATACGAGGGCTCTCTTATCTCTTACACTTATTGTCAGTCTGTGTGTGTGTGTGTGTGTGTACATGTTTGTGCAGGGTTCGCATGTCCAGATGGACATTGTGAAATGAAAGACGTCACTATACTGATCAAACCTGATACAACCCCCCATCTGAGTCCTTGCATATGCTGTAATAATGGATGTTCTGATTCATTCCTGTTTACCGATTGAGGGGACAAACACTCACCATCGAAGATCTTGTACTGTCCATTGAGGGAGGTCTGTAAGGATCGTCCGGCCTCTTTGAGAAGTCCCTCCATCTCCCTGCGGCTCAGCGAGGCCAGGTTGTCCTCCATGTCACTGGTGCAGCAGGTGTAACCCTGGGGACAGATGCGCAGGTGCTCCCCTAGCAGGACACAAGGAGACAGAGAAAGCGTTAGAAACATTACACTTGCATCAACAGGTCCCGTCAACTCAGTCAGCACCCAAAAGAATTATAAAATGCTCCACTATGAACGTGAACAAGCCTCAAACTCCGCCTGTCTGCAGTCGTGGAGGAAAAGCTGCATGTGTTTGTCCGGCTGAGTACATGAGGACAGGATTAATGGTAAGATGAAGACAACTGTGCGGCGATGGGAGCAGGAGGACAGCATCAGCTCCCATTCAATTTTAATGAGAACTACTGACTAACATGTCTATGCATGCATTTGCAAATATACACACTCACACAGAAGAGAGACAGAGAGATACGGAAACTCTTAAAAAGCTGTGTGTGTCTGTGTGTGTGTGCCCGAACACACAGTAACAGAATTCAAACAAGGTTCATCAAAGTTTCTTACTACTGTCAAGCTGCAGCTGAAACCCGAACAAATTATTCCATCATTAAAATTCCATCAACCACATGAATGCAGCCAGGCTTCAGGTGAACTAATTTCATGAGGGGAACATTCAATTACATTCATATTAACACTCCTACCCGCTATAACTATTCCCCGAATGCGAGCATACACATTTAAACCTTTCTCTAAAAAATGGAGAACATTTGTTTTTCCAGACTTACAGGTTCAATTAAAGTGATAACAATGAAAATAGCATCTGTTATTGACAAGCCCAGAGTCTTTATTACACAAGCCAGCAGCCCCAGTGTTATTTGATACTGATGTACCACTGGTTGCACTTTGTGGTAAGCAGTGTTCACAGATAGAGTGCAGGTTGTAGTATTTCTACTCTGATTGTATTACCCCTTATATGAAGGAGGCACCAAACTGAATCTCAGTGAGTCCACCCTCCCACCCACAGGCCCTGCAGTGACAAGCATTAAGCACTAACTGGCTCTGTGTCATTCCCACCTCGTCGCCCATTCCTTTCTCCTGCTTGTCTTCCCTGCTTGAGGACTCTCTGAATTTCCCTCATGTGGCCTCGAGCAGTCTGAAGAGACTGGTATATTGTACAATATTGTACAGCACACAAAGACGGGGACCAATTCACACAGAGAACAGGAGTATTGTGTTATGATTCACAGAAGTATACATTGGAATATCAGATGTTTCAATGTCTGTGTATCGTCAAGAGAGAAATCTAGAGGGATTATACATAACTCTTATCTCAAATCAAGTAAGTACAGAGAGCTTTTATTCAAATGGGCTTGATTTTAGAAAAACAAAACAAGAGTAAATTAAGTTTCCCTTTTTCTTGTTACGGATTTTCACGTAACGGTTTTACTTTTCTTACTTTTCTCTAACTCGCTGTCTGGTCGTCCACTACGTGTCTCCCTGGTGTGTGTGTAAATCATTCACGAGCTCATCAGAATTCGCAGATTTCCTTGGCTGCATGGCATCACGTGAGATGATTGACAACCCATGTAATTGGTGTGTAAGTTTCCTAGACCACTAACCTGCTGCTGTAACGGCTAGAAAAGCTCTCAATGATTTATCAATTATATGTCTGGCTCTGAATAAGAAATCGTGTCTGTGTCTGCCCATTAGCAACCTCTGCCCCAGACCATTAATTATGACTTTTGTGTTTGTAATTTTCCTTTTGCTTTCGATCAGTATTTAAAAGGAAAAGTGTTGTTATAATTATAATAATTATAATAATTGTTAGTATTTGTATTTATTTATTTTTCTGGTCATTCCGTTTCCTGCCTCTTGTGCGACGGCAATGATTAATCCACAATTCTACAGTGACACATCCCAAGATGTCGTTGTTCTATCATTTGTTGATTGACTGAAGTCTAACAATAAGGCTAATGCTAAGTCTTAAGATAAGCAACACGTGTTATAATGCTTTATTGATATTACATAGCCTGAACAAAGGCATAACTGTTAACACAGATGAGCATTAATGATTTAATGTCCCTAGGTCTGTCATTAGCATGCACCAGGCCGAGTTTTCACCTGAAGCCAAGTCTGCAGGCACAGTGCTGCCGTCGATAAGATTGATCATTCATCGTCGATGCTACTGATTTCTGTGTGCACTGGCTCAACGATTACAAGGCGGCATTTCACCTTCATTTACTGTAGTTCTTACCTGAGTGAATCCGCCCCCCCCCCCTTCCTCCCACAATCCTGTCCGTGATCCGAGCTGTATTTCACAGTCAGCGTGACATGAATCCATGCACTTCACTGATTATGTGTCAACCAATTAAAGGGCAATTAAAGGCAATTTTTCTCTTTCAACACCAAGGTGTAGAAAAGGCTGCCCCGATGGGAGGAGAAGGTGACATTGAGCGTCCCGCCGCAGCCTTTCACTGGTTGTGATGTGGCTTACATCCCCTCAAAAGGGCATATGCACTGTTATATTTGTGTCGGTGAGAGGAGGATTCAATTAAATGAGAAAGTGAGGAGGTGAAGAAGAGAGCACAGGAAATAGAGGAAAAAGGAAGGGGGACTGTATTGAAAAAAGGGAGGAAGGAAATTGAAAGAGGAATAGTAGCACAGTACTATCGGGGGGGTCAGCTGTAATCTGTCAGCTTCTGGGACGGCTGTTTAAATGCGTGGACTGCTTTATATGTTTGTGCAGTGGCCAGTTCTTCCAGTGCAGTCTGCTTAAAAAACAAGAACACACGCGAAATACGCACGGAAAACCACACACAAAGCCAAACAGGCTCTTCGGGTCCATTTCAATATATGAAAAACAAGGTGATAATTTTTCACGTACACACACAACATCTGCAAACTGGACACACAAAGGCATCGGGTTTCAAACACATACTCAGTCCAAGACACACATCTGCTGTGCAGCAGGAAAGGTCACCTGCAGCAGAGCATTACGTTCCCAGCTGGTTGAAGCATGTGTATGTGTGCACGTACGTGTGAGTGTGTTCATGCACGTGTGCATAAGGCTGTGTGTGTCTATTTGCTGGAAAGCAACAGTAAGTCTCCTTCAATCAAAGTGTAGAGGTAATGTTCCATATCCTTACAACCAGACATGTCTCTCCTGCTTTTACACCTGCACTCAAAATCTCCCTCGATCTTTCTGTCTTCTTAGAAATATATATATATATATATATATATATATATATATATATATATATATATATATATATTCATATTGCACGTCCCTACTGCAACACAGCCGGGAGTTTTCAAACTTAAGTGCTCCAAAACTCCAGAATATGGTGGATGGCGTCAATGTAGCAACAGTGATGCATTTTTAAACTAAGACAAAGTCACGAGGATGTAAGCACATGCCTTGTCTACACTACTCCAGACATTCTTTTGAACAGATATTTTCTAGGGATGCATGATATTGGATTTTTGCCGATATCTTGTAACTTTTTGGCTGATTGCCGATACCGATGGATGCACATGTTTTCCAGCTAATTGCAGAGAACATGAAATCTCTCCTGTGGCGGGATTAATTTATTATTTATGCAAACTCGTGTCTTGATGTCCCAATGGCAGATGCAGATATAAAATGTCTGCTTTTAAAGATGTAAATATTCACCGGGCAAAATAAGAAGACCACTTTAACTTCACATGGAAAATATGCCATGATATACAATTTTAACATTTTTAAAGAAAACTGTAGAATTCATCCGACTTTAACAGACTTGGATGATGCTCTCCCTGAGGCAATCCTAACAATATGCACAACCAGGGCAAATTTGACCTCTTTGACAAGTTGCAAACAGAGTCAGTTAACATAAACTAAGTCCACAGGGATCATGTGAAAGTAAGTAAGTATTCAAAGTTGTATAAGTGTACAACAAGTGAAGCCAACTGAAAGAACATCAACATACATAGTGCAATCGCTTTAACACTGTTGAAAACATCAGCCTAAATTAGTAGTCGTCTGCTAGGGGCCCATTGTGGTGTTATACGATCATTAAAACTGTAAACTTCAAACTCGGCTCGATCTGTGCTGCACCAAGAGCTACAAAGACCTTTGTAACAGCCAGGTGAAAAAAAACAAACAAACAAAGGTGCACAAAATGTAAACAGCTTCAGTCCTTAGTGAAAACACAGCTCTCCTTTTCAGTCCAATGAATGAGGCTGAAAGACTCATTCGCCTTTATCCTGTTACTCAAGTATGAGAAGTAAACGAAAATGAGAATCTCTGCCTTTTCACAGTCGATGCGATTTCTCTTCCCGTCTGTGACGCGTGAGACAGCAGTGAACAGCCGTTCTCTGTCAGCACTTGTGCTCGGCGCACTGAGGTACTTGTCTGGTAAAGAGCAAGTAGCCTGGTTTGCTTTCCAGTTCTCCAAAGGGCTGGCACTCTGGTGTTGAAGGAGAGCAGCTTTTGTCCTCCTCGCAAGACTAAAGTCGAGCAGCCATTGCAAATAGCAAATTTGCTATTCGTTTCTGACACTTTAAAAAGCTTTAACACCGCAGACATGTGTATCCCTCTTTTACGCTTACGGACGTGATCACGTAAAAGCGCAGGGATGACGTGTGATGTAGCCTTTTAAAACAGACTCATCTTGTCTCATTCACAGCGTCATCTTATCGGCCTGTCATATCGGCAGAAATGTTCATTTCAGGCCGACGTCAATATGTTATACTAAAACCTTTGTCAGCCGATACCGATGGCGTGCCGGTATTATCCTGCATCCCTAATATTTTTTCCTCCATTTTAAAAAACGTCTTTGTCCACAAAGCCTTTGTTTTACGAAATATCTCTGTCCAGCTAAGTCCACAAACAATCATGCCTGGCCAGTAGGTGGATTCATAACATCAACAAACACTGTGGTCCTAGTAATATTGAGCAAGTCAGATGTGTGTGAACACTGGTAATGTGGAGCAGTGGTGCTAGATTTAGATGAAAATTACATCTAACAGTGCTAACCCCCCATAGAGAAACCACAATTACTGTTTTTGTTTCTGTCTCAAAGGTTCGTTTTGCTAAATATCTGCATTAGTGTGAGCTAGTGTGCTCCAACAGTAGCAGCAACTGGGCCACAAAGGAGCGGGCAGCTAATGCTTCTGCTTGACACGTCCAATGTTCTGTACTTAGACAACTAAACAACATGTTATTATTACATACTACAAGACCACTCCTCGCACGTTTGAGATTTACTCTCGCATTAACCAATTTCCAGCCGGCCCCTGTTATTTCCTGTCTCTATTGTTCCTGCAGTCTGAATAAACTTTGTGGAATGCACAAATAAATAAATAAAATATGCTCATAATAATATTGGGGTTCATGTCCTGCAAGAGAAGGTGAATTATAGTTTCAACTTTTTTGGTGCACATCTATGAAAGAAAACCCCCAATGAGATCTACTCAAAAATAAATAATCACAGTTGTTTTTTGTGCGTTAATCAACCACCAATCTACCGTCACGCCAATCAGCACAGAGGTAGCAACTTAATCCTCTGGCAATTTTATCGTCGCACAAACATAAACCACCCAGCCACCAAAACATTATAACAGTCCTTCATCACTTATTTCCCTTTTCTTTTCACACACACTGCTGCTAAATGGTGAGCAGTTCCCCAACTATTAGCTTATCACTGTTCACCAGGGAGGAAGCGTCCTATTAAATCGCCATCTGGATAAGGTTGTGACAGCCTTCTAGAGATGGTGGGAAACACACAGAGAGAGAGGAGAGGGCAACAGGAAATTAGGAAGGAAACCAAAAGCCAGAGTGTCTGTGTCATTTCTGTGGGAGAAGAAGTCCAAATTCTGCTCTTGTCCAATTAGGTCAACATCTCTGTGTGACTAGAATAGTTTTGTTACACTAAGGAAATGAAAAGAAAAAAAGAAACACTAGTCTCTAACAACATAATGCACAGACACTCTGGCAAGTTTTTATTCTATATTTGTTTCAACAATTCAGGAAGTTTACCTTACCCTTGAATTAAGAAGATGATCTCTAATTAGTATTAGAGTATATAGAAACAACTGAATGCAGTTTAAAGTCAAGATCTAAATAAGACCATTGAAATCTTCACATATTACAAATAATAATAATAAAAGGTTGGATCACTTCTCAGAAACAAGAGAAGAAAGACTTCTGGTTTTACTTTTTCACTCTGACCTTGCTGGCACTAAAGTATGCATACAGAGTAGGAATTTAGGAAAGATTAGACACGAACAGTTGGTAAATTTCCATATTTTTCATCCGAAACACATTTGACACTGACACTATTTCAAATAGTGACAGTCAGTGTGTCAGTAACTGTAGAACATGTGTAGGATATGCGTGTGTGTTTGCACACATGCTGTGGGATGTGAGAGATTAGCAGCCTAATGCAGTGGTTGGCGAGAGTGTGCATGTGTGTATGTGTCCACAGCTCGGAAGATTATTGCCAGTGCCAAGGAAAACTCGCATGGAACATCAGGAGTCACAAACATGTGCACACCCCCTCACACTTGAACAGTGGATTAGGGTTAAACAGATGAAAAACAACAGGGTTATTTGGCAGCAGAAGTTTACATGTCCAACTGTACACGCTAAAATCTCACACACCGGCCAAACAAACGCTCACGGCCTCTGTCTAACTGAAACCACCCTGAACGCCTGTTTGCTGACAGTCTGTCTACTTATTGTCCATTTTTCTTCTTCTTCTTTCTCACACACAGAACAGCCCACAGGACGACCCAGGCTTTGACCTGGACCAGGAGTAAGGAGCCGCTGGGCTGTAAACGAGTTTTATCCGGCCTAGGAGACAACTTATAAATATAAAAAAGCAACTCAGAAATACTTAGAATTCTCATGGCAGCAATTATTTATTTTACAGAGATAGAATAAAAAATGTAAAAGTAGACTAACATGTCCTTCAGGGTTCTCCCTTCCGGCTGTATGTCTGTAATGTCACAGTCAGGGGGAACAAACACGCTGCCGGTATGTCATCGCTGACAGGCTTCATGGTGACTATCAAGAAAAGAAAAGATCTAGAATGTGCTTTCAAAGACGAATGGAGGAAAAAGAAAAGCCAGTGTGCCTATAGTTTGCAGGACTGCGATCACAGTGATGAAAAAGGCAGATATCTGGTTTCCTTACAGTTGGAAAAATGCTAATCTGGACTTGCCCTGTAAAGACGTAACAAATACCACCCAACTACTCCTTTTTGTGCATGGGGTCACTGTCAAGTTTGAGGGAGGAATTATTGTCTTTAAAAACCATGTGAGACGAGTCCCTCCACTAAACTCAACCCAACATAATTTGTCGATTGAATAATCCTGATTTATTTCAATACATGTATATATTTCCTTTTTTATCTTTATGTTTCTATACTTAGAGATCTTTTTATTCATTTTTCCAAGTCCATGTTTTCACCCCTGTCTTTTTTTTGTTGGTTGGTTTGTTTATTTGTAAACAAGATAACACAAAAACGATGATTTTCACGAAACGTGGTGGAAGGAGGCAGTCTAGGACATGGAACAATCCATTAAATGTTGGTGCGGATTCCTATCAGAAGACAGATCCAGGATACTTTTTTCAAACATATCAGACATATAACTGCTAGGTAGGGCGTTTTTCTAAATTTGATATGATTTTTCCAGGGAATAATTTATGAATCTTGGTTAAAAAAAACTGATATCTATAAGTGTGTAAAATTTGGTGCAGCCTGATTGAATTGAAGGGGACTGTTGGCCCTTGGCGGTGGGGCGCTCTACTGAGTTCCTTTTTAGTTTTGTAATCAGTGCAATTGCATTGATGTTCTCGACAGCAGCATATTGATAACAAAGAGTCTTGATTGGCGCTATAGGCGATGGATTGATTGAGCAAGTTGTTTTGGCTAAAACCAGCTGCAAGTAGTATCATCATCACTACCCTCTGACATCAGACGCCTCGTCCAGCCATCACTTTAGAGTGGCTAGTGTGATATATGTTTAAATAATTAAGTATGGTCCTCGAAGGATGTTTTAAAAATTGAAATGGAAAATGGTTTCCCCACCTCTGCCCCAGATGCTCACAAGTCAGGTAATGAGAGCGCACGTAAGTAAGTCACGTATGAAGCCTTCTCGAGCCAGACGAGGTGCTGGCCACACAACGCCTTAATAACATATTACCACTGAGGCCTGCGGATCAGTCTGGCTGCTCGTTTCTTTCCAGCTACCTGCACTTCTGACTGCTACACATTAATACAGCATTAGAATCATGAAACATAACCTTCCATCACCACAGAAAACTGTGGGAAACTCTGCACTGACTCCAGGAGAGAGGAATGGCTAAAATGATAATGTAGGTAATGATGTGAGCAGTTGCAGCAGATTCCTGAGTTAGAGGTAAATGGCTCCGGCTGTGATTAACTCAATGGTCAGCTTGTGTTAACAAATGGGCCGGACAAAAACAGACTGAGGAGGGGAAACGGGGTGTAAGCAAAGGACAGGATGGGATGAGATGGAATGAACAAGATTAAATTTGATTGAATAGGATAAGACACGATATTGTGCTTTGCTCCTACATGGTCTGTGACCACCTACATGTGCAAAACAAGACCCTGCACTTTTAATTTGATCCTTCTCTATCCATTGCTGTGTGCTCATGTGGCTGCAACGTTTAGAAGATATTCACAGTCTCCTGTTGCCCAATAAAACACACTGTCTGTAGCTTTTTAATAACTTAGGATGAGAACTGAAAATAGGCCCAATTACACGCCTTTAAAAGTAAAAAGAAACAGATTCAACATGAGGCAGTTGGGAAATAACAGGATTATGGATCAAGTCCCTGTTTCTCTGATAGTTTATATCGTCTCCCATAGTAACAGATGTGAACCAGATGTTAGAACATTAGGCCAGAGGACAACAGCGATACTGTCATTGTTTACAGATCAAAATGGATTAAGGGAAAGCAATTTCTAATGTTACAAAAGAGAGGGAGAATGTGAGTGGGTGAGAGGTGAGGAGGACGATCTGAACTGAAACTTTATTTGGTACTTTATTTAAAGGCGTACAGTTAAGTGGAAGAAAATGCATAACATGACTATTTAGCCCACCAGCCTACGCCTGCGATATTTGCTCTGGGACGGACACAACCTGCGGGGCTCCAATCCTGTTGCAGCCCTCTAATGGGCGCTGTGATTTATACGGAACATGATGGATTACAACAGTTTTTGTAATTAAGTTGCTGTAGCCCTGAGAAACACGCTCGAGTGCCCGCTCTGATTAGACAGGCACAGAGTGACACGCATACACAAACGCACACAAACACATTTGCTCTTTGTCCTGCTCCTTCTCTCCCCCGACCGATTCTCTGTTGCTCTCTCCCATTCACACACCCACAGACAAACGAATCCCAGTGGTCCCAGTGACTAACCGGAGAGCGTGAGTGCCAGCTCAAATGGTGACGGCAGCCACTCAGTAGGTACAGTCACAGTGCTGTCAAATAACAAGGCTGCCAACTTGCCCGACCATGTCCTGGCTTTGTCCATCCCCACTCTGTGTGTGGACTGAAATTGCATTGGACTGACCTGGAATGTAGCAGAATGTAATTTGCTGAGCCCTGACAAGAATAACAAATCCAACAATATATTTTCCAGACAGTAGACACACACACACACACACACACACACACACACACTGTCCTAGTTACACTATGACCCACCCTTAAGTCATACCGGTTACAGACATGTCTTAACTTGAGCTTGTCTGAGCTGAATCTCTGCACAAAGAAGTCAGCGGAAAAACTTGTGAGGAATATTTACCCATAACGAGGACACACTGAATTATAGGCAATTGCAAAATGAGTGGAGTAACTACAGGGTACACAGAGCTGACCTAATTTCTGAGTCTGGAGGAATGTGTGTGTGTGTGTGTGTGTGTCAACAGTTAATTGATAGAACATTGACTATCACATGATGCAGCCGAAAGAAGTTTGACGTCCTCGTCGCCAAGTTCACACAACTCTGGTTAAACCAATCAGCACCAGGTGAATCTATTTCACAGTATAGCACAGTTTAGAATCGGTTTCCGTAACATTCCTCAGCCCTGAATTGGTAGCGAAGCATTTTACGTCATCGAGCAAGTTTGCCAAGGTGTTTGATGTCCAATAAATAAAATAAGAAGGATTAAAGGTCTAAAAAAGAAAGCGATCAACAGGCTTCTCGTCGTTGGAGAGGACTGAAAGGCAGAGAGAGAGACGCTGATGTCTCCTCGCTGCTCTTTGTCAGGTTGGCATTTGAAGGATTCTGGTGCAGTGCCAGTTTAAATGCTGTAACGGCTGATTGCCTGCTCTATAATCAGAACTTCACTTCAAACTACTTGCATGGCAAATATTAGTCTTCATTTATGATCCCACAGTGACAGGTCTGCTATGTTGGATGGTTACGTAGGGTTTATATCGATTATCTCATGTCTCTATTATGGTTTTCTAATTGATTTATTGATCCAAAACAACTTCACTGTCAATACTGAACTTCCTCAGTAATACACACCATATTTTAAGGTAATAGAATACATTTTTTTTAAAAATCGAAATACAGACGGATAAACAGGGATTCCTTTATTAGCTCCATCAAGGAGATTTCACCGATATCTGTTTGTTGGTTTATTCATTAGCAGGATTACGCAAAGACTACTAAACTGATTTCTACTTATTTTTATACATATTCCTAGACAATCATGTGTAGGCTTGATCGGCTTTGTTTGGCGATCTTACGAGAGCCACTCAAGTTAATAGTTGGATTATTGAGACTAGTTACAACAGGTTATGTTGCTTTTACATAACCTGAATAAAGGAATTACTGTTTTGTAACTCTATGAATGTCTCTGTATTCCTCAGTGTTTGTGTAACATACTCTTAACGTGGGAAATACATGTTTCCCACTGCAGGTTAAATGTGGGAACTTCATAGTCAAGACTTTCAAAATGTTACGAGGTCCCGAGTGAGCAAAACACCAGAGCAACATTTTTGGGAATAAACGCTCTGGATGACAACACTGACATGTAAAATTGCTACAATAAATAGCCCGTGTGAAAGGGGATAGACAGACAGGCAAAGGAAGACGTAGCTATTTGCCTTGAGCATTTTGTGTGTGTGTCTGTGAGTGAGATCGAGCTCATGTCTTGACTCCTACACACTTGCAAGCTCCCCTTTGCGGCAGGCCCTGTCTCCTGATGGTGAAAGAACAAACAAAGCAGCCAGTTCCCCTCTGCATCGCTGCTGCTCAGAGGTGGAGAGGCTGACAGATAGAAGCTGACCTGCTGCTGTCAGGGCCTGTCAAAGCAACAAGAGCTACAACACATTCAGCCAGGCCTGAGTCAGAGACACACACACACACACACAAACAAGGTGGTGGGTGATGCGGCGATGAGAGAGATGTACGCAGGAGAAAATGGGAGGGTGAGCACATGAAAAGAGCCGGGGCAATGCGAAACAAAAAGCTGAAAAGTTTTCACAAAGAAGACAAAAGATATTTTGACTTAAGACTGGGAGCAAACAAAAGGAAAATGAAGCACGGGGGAAGGTAGAGTAGGAACGCAATGATTTTCAAGTGTCTTTCAACTACAAATTATTGTTATTGAAAATTATACAAAACGTGTATTAGGCTGCTTAATTATGTGCTGAAGAAATAGTAAATAAATATTTTATTGAGCATTACTGTGTTGTTGTATCATGTTCTCTCACAATACCTTTGCGTTACGTTCAAATACTTTTGGTTTTATATTCCTTCTGATCCATGTGTAGTACGAGCACAATGCAGTTAATGAAAGCTGCATTGAGTTTCTGTTACCCTGTCCCTGACATGCGGTTATTGATTGTATTTCCTGATTACAGACACGTGTATTGTACAATATCAGTCCAGCCAACGCGACTGACCCAATTATCATTCCAAAGTTCTTGTCTGAATCCAACTTTTGACTTGACTCGACTAAACTATAAAGAGTAAACTATATACATTTGATTTTAGCTCAAAGCGACTAAATCCAGTTTTAGTGCAGTGGATTATTGTCGTCTGACTCAACCTCCTGTGCAAATAAACTACGATAAAAAGCCGCTGAAACAAGAAACTATTTGAATATAACACAAAAGTATCTTGAGGTAAAGCAAATGTATTGTGAGGTAGAGCCAAAAGTATTGTAAGGTACAGTAAGAGTATTCCAAGGTAAGAAAAAGGATGACGATGTAGAGCAAGTGTAAGGCAGGGTAAAGCGAACGTATAGCGAGGTAAAGCAAAAGTATCTCAGCATTGCAATTTAATAACACACTGTTAAATGACCAGCTAATCTTCTCCTCAGTTTATTGCAAAGCAGTCGAAGGCACAGCTAAAGAAGATAATTTCATTTCCGATAGAACTCAAATGGCATACATGAATATAATTCCACTTTTTAATCTGGCTCCTTTCTTCCTGCTGCCACAGTAGAAAAAGGGGTCTTCACAAAAAGCCGTCAATCATCAGCTTTTTGACCCACGAGCTCACGCCCCTGGGCCACTCCCGTGCCACCGCTTTCAAAGGCGGATAGAAAGGTTGTCGAATCCTCAATTAGAGTTCCTTTAATCCACAATAGTGAGTCAGAAATGTATTAAAATGTTGAGTGATCTGATTATAGATCAGCGCTTTGGAGAAAATATGACTGACACTCTCTGCCTGAGTCATCAGATCAAAGCACAGAAAAGCCTCACAGTCCTTCCCGCAGTTCACTCATCACACACACACACACACACACACACTCGCTTCACGCACTTTTCCTTCCTTCGCCTCTGGCTGGGAATCTGGGCTTCTGAAGTGCAGATCCACACTTGCCTGGATCCTCAAACACACTTCTTTATTAATGGCTGGGGCCAAACGACAGCCTTCAGCTTGAGGGGGTTTTCTGTTATCTGTGTCCTTTAACGTCATTTGTCTACATTTCGTATAAAGCAAGATAAATATTATCATCATCTGTCATTTAGTGACATTACCGGTTTGATGGGAATTAAACTGCACATCGTATTGTTTAGAGAGGCTGCGTCGATGTACACTTAAGTGTTTCAATAAAACAAACAATCCAGCTGAGGCCTGATCAGTCAACAGAGCAGCACTTTAATCAGTAAATCAAAACACAGAGAGTGTGTGTGTGTGTGTGTGTGTGTGTGTGTGTGTGTGTGTGTGTGTGTCCCTGTTAAGTGACAATCAGACACATTATGACGGTGGCTGTTGCCTTCAACGGTTTCTTCTCTCAAACGATCGCTCATAAGTCTCATAACCAGTGAGTCATATTAAAAGCCTGATCTGAGAGAGGGCCTGACATGGGAACGAACGCTGTACAAGGAAAGCCCTGTTTTGGCGATGCTGTGTGTTCATGGTGTGCGTGCCAAGCCGTCTATTTTGAAGTCAGGTCAGGACAGGCTAGCACTTCAGGCCGCTCTTAGTCACTGTGAGTCAGTGAAATGTCTTGACAACAGACAGACAGACACGGTTAACTGACAGCCAGGCCAGGAGACTGAGCAGCGAGCAGGCACGAAAAGTCACATGGCAAGACATCATTTTCTAGACGGCAGGCAGACAGAAAATAAAGTTATCGAAGCAACAGCCCTGACAGGACAAAGGTGACGATGCCTGGGGAATGTCCGAACTATTAAATCCGCTGTGTCTGCGTTTGTTTTCACATCACGACCGTCCCGTTCCACCAACTAACCACAATGACGCCCTGTGGAACAGCACTGGGCACCACTCGCCACAGTGGGACATTTCAGAAACCAGCTCTGCACCGAGTCATTGTTCTGTTCAAGACCACCGGCTCTGTTGTCACACCCTGACGCAAAGCAGCATGGGCCTTGACCATTTACACAGAATGAGGGAGGAGCCACAAACCCCGGCTGTGCCTGCACTTGTCGGTGAAAAACCAGATACCTGAGAGGCTGAGTCACCTTCGGGATGGTCTGTGGTGCGACATCACCAGTTTAGCTACAAACTCAATTTAACTAATGAATCTGAGTAATACCCATTTTCTATAATGTGCAATGTGCAATCCTGTTACATTGTAGCCTGTATATTTGGGCTATATATATCACTTTCTACTTTGATAAATTCTGTTTTACTTCTTTCACTATTAGTGTATTTTTTTACTACTAAATTCATAGACTTCAAGTATATACTATAATTTTTGGTTGAGTACCAGTGTTGGATAACACCTTGTTTACAAACACATTGTATAACTAGAAGGGTAACGGGCCAACACTAACGCCCTAACTCATCCTGTTAAAAAAATAAAATAATAATCCTGGATCTACCCGTTTATCCAGATCTGCTCCAAAATGAATGTGTTCTTCCAGGGGCCATGCCCAACCCCGGCCACAAAATGTTGAATTTGGTCCAAAAGATTTTGCGAAATCCTGATAAATAAGAAACAAACGCTGATGAAATCATATTCATATTATACAAGCAATAAATCTTTCTTGGCACAAACAGTTGTTACACTATAACCCTGTTGAATAATCATGTTTTTCCCTTCTAGCTTGAGGGAACATTAGGTACAGGCCTATTTAAACGAGAAAATCTTGCAGCCACAGATACTTTGAGAACTTTGACCTTAATCAGTTTAACATCTGCACAAAAATCATCCGTGTAGTCCAACATTTGAGTTGTCGTGTTAAACAAATAGATTTACAAAAGTTAATGTAAGCCCAACATTTGCAGTTGGTGGTAGACTTCACGTTATAATGCGAAACAATTGACCGCCAAGTGCTTCTTGCTCTATAACTACAGGGTGGGTTGTAGGACGCTGTAATTCAGGGATCTATCTTTTTAAGCATGTGCACGCAAAAGTCAGACCCTGCTGGCCATCTTCGAACATGAAGGCTAATCTGTGATGCATGCAGAGAAAGGACAAAGATTCCAAATCAACAAAGCGGAGCCCAAAGTGATTCTAAGTTCCCATAGAAGTGAAGTAGCATAAAGAATTCTTCATGTTGACACAGGCCCAGTAAGTGACAAAGGCACTGGATCCTCTCCACTGTTCTCACTGCACACAGCTGTGCATCATTACTGCCAAGTTTAAATGACCTTCTGTTATCACTGTGGGAAAAAAGCAGAGGCTTGTCTGTGGTAGTCACAGGTTCAATTAAACATCTGAGTAACCAAACACTGATATACTGTAAATATATACAGTATATATATATTCATGCATAAAACATACAAATGAAATATGCATGAAATAAAGCAGATGGCCAAATTCTTAATAGTATTCAAACCAAGAATGATTGAATACACTATAGCTGCAGTGTTTGCAGAGGCGTATGAGAGTGCTTGCTGGCCTTGATGGCCTCCTTACAAATACTTTTATGATGGTGTAGTAATTTTGACTGAACCCAAAGAAACACTTTGCTTTGGGAGAGGGTTCATTTAGACCGGACCACTTGATCTCTGTCAAACAAGCAGATAAATAAAACAAAACAAAGAAGAGACCTTTACACATTCCTTCGCTTATAGCCTGACATCCAAATAACACTGGATTTGTCATGGGTTAGCACTTGTTAGCGTGACAGTGCGAGGCCGACTGGTCACACAATGATGCTTCAAGCACTGCAACAAGCCTAATGATGTAAAGAAAAATCATTAGTTTTCTCACCGCTGACGGGGACAGTGGACGGCTTATGTGCACTTTGAGAATTTATGCTCTGCACCGCACAATCCCAGCATTCTTCACAGATAGATCAGACCACAGCAAATTACTTTTCACCATAGCTGTAAGGGGAATTACAACCAGAAGGGCTCGGAAATGATGTGCAACTCGGATGCCAAAAGGTCAGACGAGCAGAGGAAGAGGAAAATAAATGTAATACACTCCAAGGACTGCATGATTCAACCTTTACACAAACATTTAAATAGCGTAGGGAGAGTTGCTTAAAACACATTACAGAAATATTGGTGTTATTCAGCTATAATCTAAAAGAAAGCACTTATTTCCATTGGCGCAGGCACAGAGCCACTCTGCTCTTACGATTTTCACAGACAGCCCTTTAGGCCTTTAGAATAGAAAACCCTGGCATATTGCCCATGTGGGAGCAGCTTTATTCCAGCGCTCTGACAGGTAAATGCACAAGATGTGTAAAGGAATGTTTGTGTCTTTCACTCGGTACGCCTCTGTCTAATCCCCCCTTTCAGTTCAGGCCTGAAAGAAGCTTTTCATAGGTTCATCTTTGACAAAAAAAAAGAAAAAGAAAACCTAAATGCTTGTCAAATCTGCACTGGTGAACTTGGAAGTGCTGCAGTTCTTCTGCTCCTTCCTTCGCTCACTCGGGCTGTCACACGCTCTATTAATGTTTTTTTCCTCTCAGTGTTCATGTGCCTGTTGACTTCAAACGTTTCAGATGTTTTCCCATCACCTGCTATGATTGATTCTTGGTTTTCTGGCTGTGCTTAAAACATGGAGCTTGAAACTCCATATTTCCCTCCTCTTTGTTTCCTTTATCCCCACATTGTGTGAGTCGAATCACTTTTACAAACATTTCGGAGGTTTCTTTTTTTAGTACCTTTCTTTTTTCAAAGCCTCCACTGCTCCTTTGCTTTTCTATATTTTACTCCTCGCATTTATTATGAGCTGTCAAAAGATTCTCACCTGCAGTGCAGAACCTGACTGACTACTTTTAATCTACAGATAAAATGTTTGGCTCTGCTGAGACGTACAAGCTTCAGCGTGCAGAAAAGTTAAGATGATGTGACACCAAACATTTGATTTCCGCTTGATGTAAAAGTTTAAATTCTCTTTCAGTGCAGGATTATTGTTGCCTGACTCAACCTCCTGTGCAAATATAAGCACTGGTGTCATATCAGCTGACATGTGATTTCAACAAGACGGTCGAATTTGAAGAAGCAGGGGAATCTTATCTCATCTCACCCTGCCAACACATTAAATTAAATGTTGTTCTCTGATGTGCTTTTTAAACATTAAAAAATGGTATAGAGCCCCCATCCGCCCACCCACCCGTGCAGCTGAAGTGCACCAGTATGAGCAGGACAAAGCTTCTCCACTGTCCTCCCTCACTGGACACAGTTCATTAGAAAGAGCTGGCCTATGCTGAAAGGCTAGATGGTTATCCTCGAAGAGCAAGATGGAGGCAGAGGAGGAGGAGGAGGAGGAGGAGGAGGAGGTGAGAGCTGGGCCACAGGGAGGCAGATAGAGCTGCTGGCTTTTGCTGAAGGGGTAGATGGTTATCCCACCAACCAGGGGGGAGGAGGAGAGAAGGAGAGTAGACAAAGAAATGGAGAATTTACAGACGATGCATTGGGGGCAGAAAGAAAGATCACGGGAAAGCCTCTGTAGACCACACTGTCTCATTTCGGTTCAACCTACGGGGGCCTTTCCCAGCCCATGAAGACCACCCCCCATCGTGGGCTCGGTAGACCACGTCCTCCGGAGGATGCAGGAAGTGAGACACAGCTACTATGCTTATCAGGTTTTATTTAATTAAACTACAGATGCATATTCCAGATTCTCATGTCAGTGCAATAAAATTCAATCCACTGCCAGCAACCAGTTAACTTAGCATGACAACAGGGAGAAACAGCTGTCCTGGCTCTGTCCAAAGGTAACAAAATAAAATAAACCAGCACCTCCAACAGCCTAGTCTCTAATTTAATATTCATTTATTCATTCACATATTCATGTCTTATGTTATTAACAGATGTGATTTCTTAACTGCACCTGCAATCCTATTTAAGTAAAAAGTGAAATGCTAACTTATTCATAGCACTGTAAACTCATTTCTAAATCTGTTTTAAAATAGAAATCTGTTTTAAAATAGAAATAGCAAATATGTTAAAATGTGTAGTGCACTCTCTTTTGCTTATTTAGCTTAAAACTCTGGCAGCTGCTCTGTGTCGGAGCCAAGGTCCCGAGTCCAGTTGAATTGTTTTGTATTCAGTGCACCTGCAAAATGTGTGAGTACCTCTGACATATAACTCTCATTGAAGTCCCTGTGAAAATACATTTTTCTCTCAAATGTCTTCCCCACAAGGAATGCAGTGCATTGTGCTGCACCTCCTCCAGCAGGATAGTTTTCCACCACCTGCTCTTCCCACTCTCCCTCCTCCTCATCCAGCTGTGAGAAGGTGGTGTGAAAGACCACTGGACTCGCATATTATGGATTGAAGCCAGCACTCGTCCGACATCATGTAACCTTTCCCTCCATCACAGCCCCCTACAAAGCCCACCATTGTGCGGCCCAGCCTGTGCCCTCCACCCACGCCCGCAACGCCACCCGGATCCCGGCGCACTGGCAGCCCTTTTAATTAACTTCAAATCTGTCAGCTAGCACGGAGCTGTGCCAAGGCAGACATGTCAGATCATGCACCATTTGATCTTTGAGGGGATTTTTCCCCAAAATTAATAGAGGAAAAGGCCGAGACAAAAAACGGGCAAATATTTGCGCAAATAGACGTCATGAGAGAGCTGCACTTTAATGTGTAGACCTTTGTGCAAATACACAACAGGTGGTACGGTAAGGATTTATGTGTGTGTGTGTTTGTGCGTGTTCCCGTGGCATTGTGTAAAGTAAGCCTCGGATCTACATTCCCTGACAAGAGAGGAATGTTTCTGACAGCTTATTCCCCAGAAACTCGAAGGCAAAAAAAAGGTCAAAAATCTTAACGCATATTTACAACAAGACACATGATTTTAATCTGTCTAAACGTTACACTTTGTTTCATTTATAATGCATAAAGAACATGTGCAGTGTGTATTTATGGAAACACACTGCACAAATGGATTAGATCTAGATTTATGAGGTGATAGCAGATATATGAGCATCGGTTTCGGCTATGACAGATTTATCACTGACAAAGGAGGTAAAATATCTACAAAAAGTCAAATATGTTTTTTTCTGTCATTTTAATGTGGCTCAAAGTGAAGGTGAAGGAGTATCCTGGTTAATACAAAATGTCCAGTCTTAACCTTAATAAATCAAATTATTTTTATTGCTCCTGTCCCTGAAGATGAAAATGTAATAAAGTGACCATGGAAATTACTTTTCCTCCTAATTACCTGTCTCTTTAGCTTTGCTGAAGTGAAAATCGCAAGTGAGGCCGAGATTCCAAATGAGATTTCTTGCTTAACTGAGAGAGAAACACTGGGCTACCCAGCCAGTGGCTTGGCACTGTTGTCACACCAGAATTCATGAGGCATGAAGAGCAGGTTTCTTCTCACCTGCAGCATAAAACAAGCTGAGAGAGAGCGGAGAGGGATGGGGTGTTTCTTTTTTGCAGCAGAGCCACGTTGCTTCAGAGAGAAGAGACGCTGAACATCAAAGCCCCAGCTAGAAATAGGGGGAGAGAAAAGAGGAGGGGAGGCAGCGAGAACTGACAGCCAGGGGTCCTTACAGAGAATCTTAGCAGAGGAGAGAAAGAAGACAGGGACGGGGTGAATGGTGAAATGGTAAAATCAATGGTTAAAAAGAGGGTGAAAGAAAGAGGACGTCTCTTTACTGCACAGAAAGGAACAGGAACTTGACAGTCTTATTAAGACTTTCTCCAGACAGCACGATAGGTTCCCTTTATAGACCACAATAATAACTACAGGGGAAGTCGCCAGTTAACTGCCAGGGCAGATATCTGTATCACCACATACTGCTGCACTGCACAGCCACGGCCCCTTACAAGTGCTGGAACTACGAGGACAGACGTGCGGATAAAAGTGGATGTCCCCTCAACGTTGCTCGGAACACACACACACACATACAGTAACTACATACAGACCACAGAAATGCCTTGAGGTGCAATAAAAATCCTCAACCACGACCGATTCTGTTTGCTAAACAAGGCAGAGACGATATAATTCTATCAAGACGACAGATCTCTGCGAGGACACGCAGCGGCACGCGGCCTTGAAAATACATCCATCCATTTTCATTAAAAAAGCTCACTGCAGAAGAGCGGGAAGATTATTTCAGTTTGGATGGTCGCTGTGGCGGTTAAGGTGACAATGAACCATCTGAGCCTGCTGCTGCTGTGTTTCGCTGGAGTGCAGAGGGGTTCAGATGCTGGGAACTCACGTGGGTGCTGGGAGAGCAGCAGGGCTGTGTTTGTGGAGAGATTGTGCCATTCCCAGGAAACTCAATAAGAAGAGATGAGCATCTAATCAATAAGTAAACCGGGGCTGGTCAGAGAAGAGCTGCAGTTTCCTCGGTTTGAGTTTTTTTCTTCTTGCTTTGTTTGTCCGTCATCTGCAACTTCAGCTATCGTGCAGACAACATCTTGAGGAGGATGCTGTACCTCCTGGCTACAACCAATGGATTTAAATATGCAGATCTTTAGATATTTTGTCTCAATGATTTGATGCCTTAACTACTACCATCATTATAATTAATTCACAATAATAATAGTTAAGTTATTGTGGGTAGATTTTAATAAAAAAATGTATTTTCTCTACATGAAACGTTGACTTAGAGGCAGCAAACCCAACAAAAAAATATGGTGAAGAAAATATGTTCACAAATGCTCTCAATTTATCTTACCTCTGCCAACATTTGTTTGTTAGTTAGCAGGATTACGCAAAAACTACTCAGCCAATTTTCACGACATGTTGTGGAGGGTTGTGGCACGACCCAAGGAACAAGCCATTACATTTTGATGCTGATGCAGATCAGGGGTCAGATCCAGGATTGTTTTTCACGTTCTTTAATGTTGTGAGATAAAGCATTTTTATATCAGAGAATAATTCATGGATGTTAATGAACAAAATCAGCCGTGTTAAGTGGACTGATATTTATGAGTGTCTGCAATTTGGTGCAGTGCTACATGTGTTAAGTCCAGATCTTATATGTGGAGTATGTGGCGCAGAGTTTAGAGCTAAAAACAGAAACACATCATAAAAAGCTTTTAATTGAACCTTAAAAATGCATAAAGAAGATTATTGTTTCTGGGCACTGATCAAAAACAACTTCTGCTTAGGGGATCATTAGTGAAACACAACTGAGCAGAGGACACTCGGTGCTTGGGGCTGCTGTGTCTAAATGCTTAATGAACTCACAGACAAAATCCCTATTTGCATCTCACTTTGCTAATAATCAGACACATGGGACAATATAAAAACTGTTGTTCGACAATGATTTCAAACTGCCAGGCTCCTTTTTCTTCCCCCACTGTTTTTCCAGAAAAATGGGCGGACATTAACATTGCACTAAAGGCCCATGACAATAGGTGCAAATAAAATAATCATCACCTTACACTGAAAGAGTAACTGTGGTCTATGAAAAGAAGTATTTATAGCAGTGTAATGGTGCATTAGGCAGCTTGTTCCCATGAGAGAAGGGGCCTGGCTATAATTTGCACAAAAAAAAAGGGTGATGTAGGAGGTGGGCAGTTTGAAGAGTTAAAGCGGCTTCTATAATAACCGCTCCGTGTCGTTTAGCTACAGAGCCGCTGGTGGGCTGCCACATGGAATAACGCTCCACGCCTCGGTAAGAGAGGAGTGAACTGGGAGAGTGCTTTTAGAGAAGGTAACAATATGGTGAAAGCGAGGGTGGGGGATTGGGGGCTATTGCAGCTTGACAGTGAAAGCACCTCATCTTCAGGACTGGAGTGGTTTCCTATCACGATGGAGCGGTGTCCTCGGAGGGTTGTCTGAGACGCAGTTAGCATCTATTCTCGTGAAGCTGCCCATCCACTGTGAAGGAAGCGTGTGGATTGCAACCAGACTTTTAAGTGGTATTTGTGCCACATAAAGTCCACACATTTGTCTGCATGTATGGTCCATGTGTCAGGCCAGCATGTCAATACATTTTGATGCTGCGGATCCTCATTTGTTGTCTGTAAATTGGCAGGGTTACACAACAACTACTGGATGGATTACCAGGAGACTTGGTGGAAGGATGTGGTGTGGGTCAGGAAAGAGCCCACCCATATCTGGCTTTTTCAACATTGCAACATTTTTTTTATTGATTTCTCAGAGAATCATTCATGAATCTTCAGGCGTGTTTAGCACACGGATATTATGAGTCTGAGATCCAAATAAAAATCAGAATCTAGTGAATTTAAAGGTGGTTTCATTCTAGTTCTAGTATTTATTCATCCGTCAAATTTATCAAAATAAATCATTAATCAGCAACTATTTCCGTGTTTATGACATTCCCTGCGAAATTGGTGAAAATGTTGGTGAAAAACACAATCTCATAATATAAAGAAAGTGAAAAAAAAATCCACCCCCTGATCTGGATTCTCTTTCCCGAAAAGTAGTTTTTTTCGTAATCCTGCTAAATAACAGACCAACAAACAAATTGATGGTGTAAACCTAAACCCTATGGTGGAGGTATTAAACAACAGATTAAATGATAATGAAAAGAATCCTTACTTACATCCATTAAACTGTGAACATTTTATGTCAATCTGACAAGCAATGAGGGAACTCAGGTTAAAGTTTCCGTGCTATGGCAACCCAGTACTGAGATGCTTTACTGAAACAGAATAGATGTTGACCTTTGACCGCACCTCTCAGCTCTATTCCTGCCCAGCCAGCAGCAGATTACAACAGTGGTGAATGATTTAAGTTCCCATCAGCTCAATGTCACAGCCCAGTCTGCCTCGGTACCCTTCAGGTACACATCCCCGCTGCAGACTGATTCAGGAGCACTGAGCAGTGCATCGCTGCCAGTGACATCTATTACTCTCCTCCTCAGCCGACCAGAATACTCTGACGTTAATAGGAATTTCGATATCATTGGCCCGTCAAAGCATGAAAGATAATGATCAAGTCTGTTGTAAATAATTTAGGGAAGAGATGTGTTTGGAGAAGTCGTTTGTGATTGATTTTAATTTAACAACTGCGCTTCACTGATGCATACTCAAATAAACAAACACACACACACACACACGCACACAGCGAGACAGCAGAATCAACTCTGTGTCCAAAGCACAAACAACAGTTGTTGACGTCACCCAAAATCAACATGGCCAAGGCCTGAGAAAGATAGAGCGTCACTTTATACAACAATGAGAAAAGAGAGGGGCTTTGCGATGAGCACGGCAGCTGCGCCTAATCACGGGAACCAAGCCAAGAGAGATGTGAAGAAAGACAGAAGGACTGAGGGAAGGTGAAGAATGCTGGAGAGCTGGAGGGTAAAAAGAGAAAGACGGGATTCAAGTCTCGAACGAGCCTGAAAACGGGGACTGAACGTTAAAGAAGAGGAGGGCTGTTACAGTGGGAGTTCATCCAAGTGAGCGCACAACCCTCTTGACAGAACACCCAAGTACGGAACATCAAAGGCTTGACGCTTTTATTTTTGCGGTGCCACCGCGTTGCAAGTAGGACTCAATTAGCCACAACCAAAGACAGGGGAAGTAGATTATATGCTACTGTCCTTTACTTTCCTCGCTTCTATTCCATGGGTAAAAGTTTTCTAAAGACCATTCATTTCTGATAGGCCCCGGCAATTAACCGAAATTGTATAGAGACCGACATTTATAAACTCTAACCCACTTGATTTGCTCATGCAGGGTTAATTAGGTTAATACTTTCTCCAATGCGTACATTCACGAACTGTCGTGATTCCGCTACGTTCCGTTCTGAATTATCTGCGCTCATTTTACTCATTAGCAATAAACACGAACACAGAAGTTTTCAGGACACGTACAGTACGTGAAGTTTACTTTTTCAAAAAAAATGTTTTGCTCTAGAGTTTATGAAAAACTTACCTAAACACAAAACAAGATGAAATGTGACTCGCACAGCCAGGACATCAGGGTTAAAGTGACTGGAACGATCCGGATTCATATTCCGACTTTATCGATTATCACTAAATAAACGTCTATTTGTTTGAAGATCAACACACACACACACACACAAAATAATCGTACATTATTCGTAATCGAGGTAAAAGTTTTAGATAATCGTGATATTGATTTGAAGTCATATTGTCCAGCCCTAATTTCAGAAATTGTAACATCACACTTCTAAGAAAACCAACACTTCTGCCTTGCAGCTGTATGCCTCCACCAGCCAGTGCAGTTTCAGTTTACATACATTGTTTTCTTCACTCAAATGAGGTCCCTGTGACCTTTGACCCTTGACAACTGGAATCTAATCAGTGACAATCAGTGACAAATGGTCAAAATTCCCACCAGGACCTTGACATTTGGCCTTTGATCCAATTTTAAATCAACTAATTCATGAGTCTAAGGGAACATTTGTGCCGAATTGTAAAGAGTTATCTCACGACATTCTTACAATAACACATTCACGAGGCAAGAAGACATGTTTTGCAAGGTTACAGTGACCTTGATCTTTTAACCTGCGAGCATCAAAATC
This sequence comes from Hippoglossus stenolepis, assembly GCF_022539355.2. NCBI lineage: Eukaryota > Metazoa > Chordata > Actinopteri > Pleuronectiformes > Pleuronectidae > Hippoglossus > Hippoglossus stenolepis. The sequence goes on from NC_061493.1 coordinate 12,909,714, forward strand.
AGTTCATACTTGAACTGTCATAATTTATAGCAAATTTGAAGATATCCTCTCTAGGAAGTCTTGAGATATCATGTTCACAAGAATGGGACGCACGGAAAGACGGACAACCTGAAAGCACTGGCTGTCCCCAGTGTGGAGGTATAATACAATACTCCTTTGAAGAGACCCACACTACCTTCTTTCCTTCAGTCCATCCAGTCCACTGGGCCCTGGTCATTTATCAACAGACGTCACACAACAGACCAGAGTCATGATTCATCCCGAGGCTCCCAGTCGCCCCTGCCCAAAAGGATTTGTGATTCAGTTTGACTGAGTGATGTCCTGGGCCCCCGGGCTGGACCCGCAGCTGCTGCTGGGGTTTGCTGGGTTGCAGGGGCGCAGGGGAGATCAGGTGACGGACAGGGATGCTACTTCTTCACAGCTGGAGGACGCCATTTATTCACATATTGTAGATCTAAGGTCTAATAGAAGTCATGTCAGAGGAGAAACAAAGAAATACACAAATAGATGTATGAGTAAAAGATCAACCAGAACGTAACCTAATGTGAGGTTTGGTAGGAACTCTTAAAAAAGTCATTATGCTGAGTTAAAAGACGGATAAAGTGACGCAAACAAAGAAAACAGAAGAATGAAATAGAGGTAGAAATAGAAAGTGGTTAAAAAAGTTACTATCGCTGTATGAGCCCTATGCTTCATCTCTGCCTCTCTCTTCATCTCAGCAGGATGGTGGCGAGAGCATGAAAGATTTACAGAGATGGCTTTTAGTTTAAACCAGAGCCCACCAAGACATTCAGAGGAAGAATAGAGGAAGGGAGAGGAAGGAGTTCTCAGACTCTCCGACAAAGCTTACTGTTACAAATACCAAGACATGCACACTAGATGATTAACAATTCTTAGCTAACCAAAGACCACGAACATACTGTCAGATTTACTGTCTCACGGTTTTAAACGTTGGAAAGCGCCGATGAAACTCGGCATTTCCTCAGAAAAGCACGACAAATTGTAATCAGCTGTTTATGCTTGTGTGTCCTTTGCTTTTCACAGAATTTTTTTTAAATGAAAATAAAACTGTGGACGAAGTCGAGGCTGCAGTAAAGTTGGAATCAGTGTGGGTGATACATTTTGAAGCTCAATTTGGAGGCGAGTTGGAAATATTATTCATTTTTGTGCAGCCTGTGATCATTAGAAACGATTCATCTCAATACATCCTCTGACCCCTTCCACAGCCATGGAGACATCATTCAATTTAATGTTAATGTGATCTGGGCTTTTAAAACAGTTACTGTTACTAAAGCAACATCCTATTGGTGATGCCTCCCGGCCTGATTTCTGATCAGACTTCCATCGCTGTTCCTTTCAAGCTAGAGGATTTCAAGTAAAACAGAAGAGACCTCAGTGTAGTCAATAACAACAAGAGTATACCTGTGACACTATAGATCTACACTACAGGATCACTTTGGCAGATAATCGCTTCAGACCAGCCCCTGGAACACGCCCAGCGATTGTGGAAAGAAGCGAATAGGACCAAAAATTGCCCAATTATCCTCTAGTGTGGTGCCAACGTCGAAGGATACAAAATGTGTACGACATAAACACAGAGAGTTGCACATGTGATCGCCAAGCATCCCTCCAGAAACTCCTCCTAATAGGACACTGTTGAGGTAACGATTGCAGCTCAATATTGCTGCAAAATGTTGCACTTATTGAGTCACCAGGTGCAGGAGTTGCTAAGATCTGCCAGGAAGTTTATGTTTTCACCCCTGCCCGTCTATTTGTTGGTTGTTTTATATTTTTGTGTATAGCAAGATCACATGAATGAATGAATGGTCATGAAACTCGGTGGAAGGACGTGGTCAGGGTCAGGGGAGAAGTCATTCAATTTCGGGGCGAATCTGGGCAGATCCAGGATTTTTTTGTCAATTTGTTTTACATTGCAAAATAGGGCGTTTTCCCCGTTTTCCCAGGGAATCATTTTGTGGATCAGTAATATTCAGGGGACTGAAAGATTTGTGTCCGAAATTTGATGCAGCTTGATTGAATTCAAAGGGACTTCGGGGCCTTAGCGGAGGTGTATGCTGTTCTGAGTGCCAGGCTATTTTATAATGTATCGGGGGTAAAAACAATATAACGACCATGCAACATATCTACACTGTTTTGTGTTGAACAAGCTGCGAGTTTCCGTGGGCGATATTTGCCCAGTGGGCTGCAGAGTTTAGGTCGCAAACAGAGTGAAGTGGGGAACATTGCATGGTAAAAATCGTTTGTCTTTTTCCCCAGCTACTTTCAAGCTGCCCTTGAATGAAGCACTTATCCAGCTTTTTAAAGGAAAAACAGTAATAATAATATATGATTGACCGATCCCAGTATATGGACCTAATATGCACAATATTTACTACCTGTGATCCTGCACAAGCCAGCCGGTTATTGCTGTAAATACCAAGTTTGTATTCACCTTGTCTTGTGGAGTAACAGTCCAGCAAACAAATGAAAACATTATGTTAAACAAGTCCTATGTGCATGTTTATCAAAATATGTGAGCAGAAGCAGTCGTGTATTAGAGCAACGCAGCAAGACACTTGCACGGATGAAACACATTTTTACAGAGTGTATAGTTAAATACACACTCAAACACACACACACACACACACACACACTATACATAAACACATTACACACATTAGAAACACACAAGGCAGCCAGCCATGCGCTAAGCTTGGGTTGACAGAGTTCATTTGGAAGATGTAAAATATTTATGAGAGAAGACTCTGCAGGGGAAGAAGAAGAGATGAAAATAGTGCGGGTGCAATGGAGGGATAGCAAATAATGAGACGAACGAAACAGTGACGAGTGGGCCCAACTGAAATGCCCTCTGTTACGGCTGAGTGGAAGAACTGCAAGCTAAATATGTCATTGTCATTTCAAGTTCATTAGCTCGTTGCCTGCCATCCCCTCCTGGGAGCAACTGAATAAGGGGACAAGTGTACAAAGGTATATTTGCTCACTAGCAAAAATCCCCTGAGCGCTCGCATGATAGAAGAATAACTCACATTGATAATTTCTTTGTGAGTTTTAAGCTTGAGCTTTTAATAGTCCTTTGCTAACACGTGGAAAAAGGTCAGGTAATAAGTGTAAATGTAAAACCAAACACCGTCTCAAACATTTCAGAAATAAAAAAAGTTACAATCAGCATTGTAAATACTGAGAATGAGTCACATTTCCACATGATTATTCCACTTTCCTTCCAATATCCTTCCATCTTTTCAGGTGCACAGAGTGACTTGCTGTTATTTAGCTCAAATTCCAGATGTATTCAGAGAACATGATGTAAGCCGATTTCAGACATGAGCTCCTTAAAATTGGATCTGGATATTTTCTGGGCTTTTTCTACGTATGAATACCGCAGCAGGAGATTGTCACGGTCAGATGCTCAAGTACTCACTTCAAAAATCACATGTTTTGGTTACATAACATCAACACCGACGTCGGCCGCTATAACCAAACGCTCTTGATTCTCCAAATCCAGACATTTCCCTGTTGTATTTCCACATGAGCGCACTCAGACATTTTCCGGTCAATTAATGAGGGGGCTGGTTGGAAAAGTTCTGCAAAATGTCTGGGGCAACAGATAAATGCGTTCTCACTTATAGCCCCTCCAGAAAGTTTCAGGAAAATATTCAGAATTCAGGGCACATCTGAAAGCAGTTGTACAGAGGCAATGTCTTGAGATAATTCCCAAACACTTTCCCTTCAAAACGGACACAAAGGGGACTTCAAGTAGAGACAGAGTCTTTTAAATGGGGGACAACAGGGGGAATTGGGGAAAGGGTAGAGAAAGTAGGAAATGTGGAAAAGGATTTAGTTAATAAAAAGATAATCATGTACTAGCAAACAGGATGACAATTGATAGTAATTACACCCTGTATTCCTTCTAATTATGAGCTTTACATATTTCACCCCCACTTCTCATAAATCCTTCGTAATCCTCTGGCCATTCCCACTCCTCCATTTTCAGAGTCCCTCTAACTCCACGTTGTAAATAGCCTTGCATGGTCAAGCCAAATAAGCAAACCACCGTGGACTACAGGGGCTTTCCTTAGCCACAAATAACGCTTGAGAGATGATGTCACTAAAAAAAACATATCTCACTATCTAATTACGGAAAAAATGTGCTTCGGAAGCACAAAATCCAGCAGGAGACGAGAGCTGGGCTGGACTCAGGGAAGACGGGTGGAAGCTGCTTCACCACAAACTGGGAGAGTTGGACATAAAGGGGCTGCAGTGCACAGCGAGAACAACTCATTTGGGTGTTCTGGTTGCAAGGATAACTAATGTTTCGGGGGACCAGGCGTCTCTGTTTAAGCGTAGACCCCCCGAAATTGTACCAGATGGAAAGGAAGACACGCAGCAGTATCACAAAGCACTAAAGTGTGGAAAACTGTGCTCGCAGGGCTCCAGGAAGCCAATAAAACAACATGCAGATTTCACTGTAATTACCTTCAAACTCAGAGAGGAGGAAGATGGGAGACGATTAAAGTGAGTGTGAGAAAACATATTTTAAAATAAAAATAAAAAGAACAACAACAACAACATTTTTTGCAGAATTCATAAATCACATTAAGTATTACTTTTACAGGGGAGCATTTTAAGAATTAACGCGTCTTATTCCCAGAGCCCAGAGGATGTTGGTCTCCTATGGTGCATGAAAAGCTCCACTGACAATGATGATTTCCCTGGAATTGGGAATTACCCTCTGGAAACATATGGCTTCAATGTTCAGACTATAAAATGCATGGTAAAACTAGATCACAAAAATATGGAGTCGTAAAAATCGCAGACAAGTACCAAAGACAAACTAGCAATGTTTTTCTGGAGAGCATCTGTGAGCATGCAGTAAATTTCACATGAAAAATAAATGAATTCACAACTTCTTCTGCAGGAGCAGATACAGGGGAAGCCTCAAAGGCAGGAACGACTTAGCGAGAGGGGAAAAGAGAGAAGAAAAATAATCACGATAATGGAAACCAGTTTGAAACTGTTTATCTCGATGAAAGAAAATCTTCACCGAGTAACAATAAAGCAAAAATATTGCTGTAGTGTGCAGCCACTTGCCTAAAGCAGCTAAAAAACCAAATCCGCCCAAATGACAAATTTAAAAAGCCAAAGACAGAAGTGTCAGAGCCAGTGAGATTTGACATAGCTGGGGGAGAAAGTGGCGACTCCTCTGCATGCAAAGTATGGGAACATGCTTCTAGTTGGGAAGAGATTATAGAGAATAATATTTACACCTCAGGGGAGAGGAGAGGAAACTGGAGACAAAGACGATATTCACAAGTCTGGAAGCACCTGGGATATCTGCTTCACACACATGCAGAAACACATATGCTAACAGTCAGATAACTCGCAGTCCAGCTACCTCTGCACTCGTTTTATTCTGCGAGGATTTGAGCTGTGGTATTTTAATAACAACCTACAGACCGTGTGGAAGAAAAGGGCCACTGTTGAACAGAGCGGAGCAAACATGACTGCTTATCAAAGGGAGGTGTGTAGTTGAGGGATGTGTGTACGGTTGCATCTGTGTGTCCTATCTTTATTAAATCTGTATTGTGTGTGGCAGGTGCTAGAGCGCAGAGGTGCTGGACACAGGCATTCAACGGCGAGACGACACCTCACAGATTTTTATCATCCAGTCCTATCTTTTATTATACAAACCCCATCTCTCATCTATTCAATTCCTATTTCCTCTTTTTATATATGTTTGAGAGATAGGAGCCTCTGGGCTTTCTCCATCAGGGAGAATCTCAATCTATTTTTGCAATTAGATTGAGTATCAAGAACTGGAGGGAGAGCTCAAAGAAAGTGACTGGGCCTCACAAAAGACAGTGTGTTCGTTCCACGCAAACAATTTCACACAGCGGAGGACATGACAGAGCATTTCCGAGTCTTAATGCCCTGGAGTCAGAGGAGCCCAGCAGCGTCAAGGGAAGAGGATCACAGAGGATGTGCAAGGCTTTCTCTGCTCTGCAGGTTGTCAAAAAATGTTCAGTGAAACTTGTATAAAACTGCTACTGGCTAATCAGTCTGTGCATTAAACAGTTTAAAAAGGTAATTCTTGATGGCCACACCTCTGTGATCTCTCAGCCTCTGTGTTCTTTGGGCTCATTTATCCTCAACGTTAGATATAAATACAGAATGGACAGACAGAGCCCTCCGTTCATTCGAATGTGTGAGTATAACAGACAAAACGGGGCAGTACCTCTATAGATTGTGGGGGGGCAGTGTGGCCAATAGTTCAAGGGAGACAACCATAAGACACGAGGAAGAAATTTCAAAAGTAGTCAAACTTTCTGAGATGAGCCTATAAGAGTTGGTAAGAAACTACATCTATATGCTTTTACTTTGCACGGGCACATGTACGAACAGCAAATTTGGCCTCTTTCTTAAGAGGTCCATTATCACATGTTCAACACGTCACCATGTTTGTTATTGTCAGAAACTCCTGACTCAGTGCTGCCCTCAACTGGAAGTATTAATTAACAACCATGCTAACGTAAAGGACATATGGAATTATGTGGGCAGTGATGATTTCATTGTTCTAAACGGACAAAGCTCTTTTTGCACGTCCAGACGGCATAAATGAGCCTTTATTCAGTTTCATCAGGTGATGATTTTATCTTGTGAATGAAGCAACATGTCTGAGAAGTGCTGATGAAAAATAAAGAAAAGTTTTATCATCAGTTGCCTGAACTTTGGTTTTTTGGAAGGACAGGGCAGGACTCGGCCAGAATTTGTCATTTATGGCTAATGACAGCATGAGCACAACACTGGGAGACTAATAGCGAAGGTCAGTTGGTGCTATCGAAAAGATCCACTGACATCAGAAAAGCATTTGAAACAGCAGGCAGTGATTTACACGGAGCCAAGGAGGCATCGATCAACTGTAACTTTCAGGGCGAAAAATGTGCACAATATGGGAGAGAAGCTAATCAAACCCATGACTGGTCTGCCTGAATTTGTAGAGGTGTGTGTCCCACAGGTGGTGAATCAAGTGAAACCCCCCCCCACACACACACACACACACACACACACTCTAACAACTGCTGTGCTCCTTTGAGACATGTACTTAACTCAGGTCTGTATGTGAGAACCCAAATGTCCGAGTCACATCCTGCCTCTACCCAGACGCCCCCCCCCCTCACCTGATTGTTCCAGATGTTGTCCTGTTCTTGTAAACACGTTTGAAATAGACAATCCACCGCTGCATTCGTCATATGTGACCAAATGTCCAGACCGACTCTCTAGAGTTAATGTCTTTTACTTCTTGCTTCAGTGACAGAACGGAAAAATGGCTGGACGAGAAGGAAAGGAATGTTCCCTTTGCCTTTCGGTCGTATGCAATGAAAACAGTGATTGAATCATGGGTAAAATATTGACAGTGAAACAAGATATCATGTCTACCAGTCAAGACACAACAACAGGCCAAGATATTTTTAAGGCTGCTCACTCTTATCACCCATCCAACAATCTGCTCTGAGACACACTTGTTGCAATGACGGGGCTGCATCGGTGACGGGCACCAACAAGGAAACAGCTGATTGAAGAGAAGGTTGCCGCTGTCGTTGGCGTTGCGGTGTTACACAGTGTTCAGACACACCAGTTACATAACTTTTCCACCAGTCCTTCTGTCCTTTTTCCTACATTTTTGTGTTTGTCCACTCCTGTGATCCTGCTGAATTTGTTGCCATAGTGCCATAGCCACAGGATTTCCCCTCCAGGACGTGTCTTTGCCAACGAGCGAAAGTCTCCCAACAAATACTTTGGTCCACAGCTGCAGACAGTGTGTGTGTATGTGTGTGTGTGTGTGCGTTGGTGTAGGGCGTCACCCTGTAAAATTCATCCTGCATGCCCTCACTTATTTTGGTAGTGGGTGCCCCGGTTTGGGTCTGCACCATCTGCCAAGCAGTGGGAGGGCGAGAGGAGAGGTAGCCGGAGCAGAAGTGATGCCACGCTGAGAGCTGAAGCCAGTTCCTTGTCACTTCAAATACTCACCTTGTCTACAGAAGCCACCGCTGGAGGGGATATGAACCATAACAACTTGGCATGACACACATACACACAGACACACATAACCGACAAAGGGGCAAAACAAATATGTCAGCAATCTAACATACACTTCACGCACGGTGACAACAAATGGAGAGGAAGCAGTTTAATGACGTCCTCACAATGGCTTTAAAAGTCATGCAGAGAACACACATATGTGCCACACACACACACACACACACAGAAGGATACTCTCTCATTTGCCCATGGGCACATGCACACACACACGTATACACACAACATCCCCACACAACCGGAGACAGGGAAGAGGCTTTGACGAGGGAATAACTCTCCTTTTGACACATCCAATTCCTCTGAAGACAAAAGAGGAGTCAAACACCAACACACTGCAGCCCGCAGAGGGAAGGAACACACACACACACACACGCATAAAAACACACACACATGCGCCTGTTGCAATGACATTGCAACCCCCCCTGTTGTGACAAAGAAAGATTGGCCCTTGCTGTCATCTGTGTGTCTGTGTGCGCTTGCCAAGGGAGGGCTGTACGTGTGAACTCCTACTCTGCCATTAGGCAGGTGACAGGGAGGGAAAGACAAGAGGAGCAGGAGAGGGGGAGAAGCGAGAGAGGGGTGGCAGCAGCTCAAGCGCACGCTGGTCAGAGGAGAGACAGCTGATACTCGGTGAGGAAGTGCATCATATTCATATAGTCACTCGCACACCTCAATTTCCTACCTTTTAGTCACTCGGGTAAATTGTTGGGTAAATTGGTCCTAGCAAATGGAAAAGACCAATAATGCTCCCAGTGTCAAATTCCCAGCATTTGATTACTTTATAATTCTGCGTTTTTCACAGGAAATAGAATGGAAAATTGCCAGTCCAATCATGTTGTAGATTAGTATGACTACTGGTGTGCGCTTTATCCAAAGAAAACAGGTAAGTGTGCAATCTGTGCAAAGTGTTCTCGCATTAGGGAGAGTTCACAGCAACTAAACGTGTTTGGGCAGACTGTCCTCCAAGTTAACAGGCCCGAGAATGAACACAGTTACATAAGGCCAAGCAGCCGAGGACACACTTTTAGAACGGAGCTATTTTATTCTAAGCATTTTCTCTTTTTCTTCTTTTTCTTTGTGTAGTTTCTGCCCTGTACATATCCTGTCAGAGAGCAGAGCAGCGCCGAGCAATACCAAGCAGACCAGGGCAGCCCAAGTCAGCAGTCCATCAGCCCTCTCTGTCTCTCCCCCTCTCTCTATGGTGAACATCAAACACACTGTGGTCTGTTTCATGCTCCCTGCAGCCCATTATGGCTTAATGCTTCAAGAGGCTTCTTACTGACTTCAGCACTTTAACAACTCCAGCACATTCAGTTGGTAGGCAAACACACGTACACAAAGACACACATGCACGCTGAAAAAAACACACACACGCCCGCGCGGCTGCACATAAACAGTAACAGACAGGAGCCCAGATGCAGGGATTCACACGCTTTTAAACATGCGGCAGAGTTACGAGGCTGCACTCTGTGATACGGAGGCAACTGTTGCTTTGGCTTTAATCTGTGTGAAGAGGAAGACCAACAGATGTGCGGGGCTTTCTGCTGATATTAACCTTCAAATAAGCCCCGGCGCTCTTATCTCCAAGTCAGTTAATGAGTTCCATTCACAAGGCGGCAATATGTAATTCAGCGCGATCAATTAGTTACCCGCCGCATGGAGAGAGAGAGCAGCACATCAGCTGGGGTGTTAATGGGATGGAGATAACACTACTGTCCAGATATGACAACGCTGCGCACACATCCTAACACACATAAGATTTACAGTTAAGTTTGGTCTGTCCCATTAACTCTCTGAATTCACACATACAACATTACATAGCTGGATTCATGTGTTGACATCGGTGTAATATTGCTGTTTTGCTCGCTGACTAAATTACTGCAGCTCCCTTAATACGACAGAGGATTCCTTGTTTTGTTTGTGCCTAATTAACCTTTTGCTGCTGCAGCCGTCACCTTATGTTTCACACCTGAGGTTTTCAGTGCGCATTGGCATACTTCAATATGTTTAGTCTAATTATTTGGTTCAATTGTGTCAAACGCACCATACACTAGCTTTTCATGTTTATTCATAGTTTATTTAAATTAATAAGGCTACCACATAGAGCGCAGCTTGTTTTACTCACAATCAAGCGATTGGTTGAAGATAAGATAAGATAAGATAAGATAAGATAAGATAAGATAAGTTAAGATGAGATAAGATAAGATAAGTTAAGTTAAGATAAGATAAGATTTATTGATCCCACGACAGGAAAATTAACTTTTTACAGCAGCAGTAATAATAATGAGGCAGACAAGACATGTGAAAGTATAAAAAAGATAATAAAACAAATTAAATTAAATAAAGAGAATATGTACAGTAGAGTACAGAGGTACAGAAAAGTAGGTAGGATTTGCGTCAACCAAGGAAATAAAGTTTTTTTTTTTTTTTACTACAGCCCTAACTGGAAGTGACTCCTAGGCCATTTCCAGCTTCTGCTCCGCACCGTTAAAATCCTGATTTTATCACAACAATGTGGTTTGACATAGTCCACGCACACAAGTTACGGACAACAACTGTGCTGTGATTTCAGGGATATTTACTGGAAGAATAATCACTTACAGAGAAAGCGTATTCAAACCAGCTGCTGTGATTGAGACACATGTCCGACCTCGTGCTCCAGGGGCAACACTGGTGACACTACGGAGAGAAGCTCAGGTTTTTCCACCATTTGTCACTGTTGAGACAAAGTGGTTAAAGGAGTCTGGTGACAAATGCACTTAGTGGACAACACTGTCTATAATCTCTCCTTTGATGATGTAATTTAAGATGTAACTGCCAATTAATTTTGAACAAACCACAGCCAAACTCGTGACTCAGTCAGTCAGCGTGATTCATGTTTTAATCCCGAAGAGTCCATCTCTAAATGCTTTTGATTTATGTGCCACATTAAAAAAGGTTTAGCTTAACAATGTTTGAAAACTGATGATTTGCTCACGTTGGCTAAGACTGGACATGGACATGACATGAAACAAATGTGTAATCTAGCCATCAAAGTATGAATCCAAGGGGCTTTACATAACTTTGCCATTACTAACACTATGATAAACCATTTTCCAAGAATCCATCGTGCCATTTAAGTTACTTGACTGTGACAAGGTAAAGTCTCCATGCTGATAATAAGACAATGGAGTGATGGTGTCCCAATAATTAACTATAGTGTGAATATATTTGTATATTCTGGCATGAGCTGAAGGGACAGGAGAAGGGCAGCATCACATGTCAAGCAGCTTCACAGAGGAGCAGAGGAGCTGGAGGGTCCTGAGCTAACTGGTGCTGGATTTACAGATACTCTACATGGTCTGCATGTTAATGTCCACTCAAAGTATAAAACTCAAGTATATGGGACATTTGGTTTGCAGACCATGCAGATTCCTAAAGTTGTGGTCTTACTGGACATACTAATGAGGATAAAATAAAATGTGATCTTTCACATTAGTCAGTACAATGTATTAAATGACCTCTTTCATTCTTGCTGTTTTGATGTTGACTCTGCAGCCGCCGCCTGGGTAACCAGCTCTGTTTTCTGCTGGCAGCCGACTCCCATCTCCATTTAACCTCTGGCTGGAAAGTGGTGTAGGGGGCAGCAAACACAGTAGCAGCCATTATCTTATCATTACCCCCAGTTCCAAGAGGTGAGGCTTACAGGGGGAGATCCTCCGCTCGCTGCGTGACATCCCATGATGCGGTTTAGCTGCACATTTCAAGACCTATCGCTAAATGCTCGGCCAAGTGCCTGGGTTCAAAATATTCCCATACTTTTCACTGTGGGCTGACATGCTGATCAGCCCGTTTTTTCCAGCCACAAGCCGGTCTTTAGTCAACAACAGTTCCTAGCAGGCCTGGTAAGCTGCAACCCCACTGTATCATTACCCAAACACTGGTTAGAGATGACACTTCAGAGCAGCGAGCGACTCGCAGTCAGCCTGTAGCAACCGGCAATCAACAACAACACAAATACAGCATGGGAAAGCCAGTGCCATACCAAAATGCTACCAGCCTTCCTGCAGATGTCTCATGCAGCTCGTCTCTTTGTACGGGCTTATATGACATTCAGCATCCAGCACTCGTTGGCTGCCAGCTGCTTTCAAAGAGCGTCTGGCGCCTCTCTCTTTAAGAGCCGATGAGAGAGAGAGAGAGAGAGAGAGAGAGAGAGAGAGAGAGAGAGAGAGAGAAAAGGAGAGATGAAGAATGTCATCCCCTGAAATACGAAAAGATAAGTCATCGGGACTGTAATGATGGGGTGGGACAGGGAGGGGGCAGAGCAGGGAGGAGACAGATGAGCCTTGTAAAAGTCAATCATCCATTTTTTGGGAAAACACCATCAGAAATAACTGATTATACCGAAGAGTGTTAAATTATAATCATCACACTTATTTGAGTTTATTTGTGGATTATTTTGCTTTTGCTCGTCTGATACTGTTCTCACGGCCCAGTGAACGCTGCTGAACACTGATAATGAACAGCACCCTTAATTCAATAGTTTCTTTCTTCTGCCCCCCCCGAGGCAAATTATTTAAGAATAGGGGACCATCCAAGTTGCTATGTGAGGCGTATCGATGTGAGAGCAATATCTAGGAATCTTCTTTCACCGCTGACTGAGCATAATCAGACACACACTGTGATATGGGACAGGGATGTTGGAGACTTCTGACTTTTTCTGCTTCAGATGTCGAGAAAGGCACCTGTTTCAAATCTAAATAATTGAAGGTATGAAAGTAAAACAATATCTTTTAACCAAATAATCTCTGAATTTAATAAAAAATAATGAAATGCCACTGGCTTAGAGGAACACGTTTTTTCCTTTTACCCTTTCCTGGTTATATTGCCTGCAGACCTTGTTCAAATTTTATTAGATTTGCTTCTGTGTTTGACTATACACATTTGGTGCATCTGAAATTGAAGTGTGCCCAGGAGTTGTTCCTTGTGCGGTGGCACTGAGAAAAGGATTGGAGAGCAGAAATCATTTTCAGAGCCGGGTTGCAGTCGTCTCTCATCGTCCTCCCAGACTGAACCTGGGTGATGTACTTAGCATGTGACCTTGAGTCGGGACGTCCAATACATTAGGTTGATCAAGCCCCGGTGTCACGGCAGGAAACATCCCTCTGCAAATGTCAGGGATCATCCACAACGATTTGGTGGCTCCATAATTTGGAGGCATAAATTAAAGCATTCATATTTTACTAAGGTGTTTAATATGCCAGACTGTTATTTATGCTCGACAGCCAAGAGACAGGGACACCGGAGAAATATTGTTGATGTAAAAACCCAAGTCTCCCCCTCTCTTCGTCTCACTATATGTCTACCTCTTCCTCATCTCTCATTTCTGGCATTCCTTTATCTATCTCCTCCTCCACCTTCAGTTTCCACTCCATTATTTTCCCTCTTACGGAGAATACATTTCAGACTTGTGTCAATACATAACGCCTTAAGTAAGCTCCACGCCATTGATTGGAACAAGAGGAATCGGTAGTGTCACGACAAGACAGATATGCTCTTTAAAGCGTTATGGATCGCAGACATTGGGAAGAAAAAGGGAGTTTTCTAAGGGGCCAGGGCTGGCGTTAATTCTGTCAAATGATTTATTCAGTATGGTCAATCAGTGAAATTAGAAGTGTCCCATTCCGACTTGGCCTTCACTACCTGATGATGTACGGTGGTGATGACATGGGCAAACAGTTTCATCCCATTACCGCCCCTCCCTCAAATCTCTCCCATCCTATCAGTGTAATCGAAAGGAAGGATCTTCTGTGTGTGTGCGTGCTCTTAATGCTCCGTGCATCCAGCTCAAGAATATTAGAGAACAATCAACAGTGAAACATCTAAAGCTGCGCTCAGACATGCACTGAACTCCGCAGATCCTCCGCATTTTCTCCAGAGGACGTGCATGTGTGAACCCACATGTCAGAGTAAGAGACTAGTATTATCTGCAGACTTTTCCGAGTCGGCCTCCTAGTGTAAAGTCTGCAGAAAGCCAGGGGAATCCGATGTGAGAACACAGCAGGGGGATCCCCCACTGGAGTCGCCACGAGCATGTGGGGGTTAATGACGTTTGTAACACGTGACAGACACAAAAATGAACCCGGCTGCACTCGGCTGCTCCACCTCTCGCCTGAATAATGGAGAGGATTTGTTGCTGTTGTGAACACGTCTGTGCAGAGAACCTCCCGCTGCGTTGTGCACGTGTGAAAGGCCAACTCTGGGTAAACTCCCGACCTCATTCTCTGGACTTCACCCGCAGGTCATGTCTGAAAACGGCTTAAATGTTAGAAGCATAACCCACTGCACATTACTATTTCCGTCAAGACGCTTTCTGCGGAAATAGAAAGAGAGCAGTTTCTACTTTAAGACCATCCTGAGTGTGTGACCTTTTCGGGCGGATACCGCGTAAAGTCACCCTCGCACATCTCAGTTCCATTCCGCCCGGGCTACCCAATAACCATGGCCGTCTTCGCGGGAAGGAAGAGTTTATCTACTGTCACGGTGTAGTGCAGCACTCTGTGAAAACTGAATCGTGTGATACAGCGGATGTGGCTTATGCAGAGTCCGGAGGAGGTTTTGTGGTTTTTTGATTTTGGATGAAGGCAGCAGAATAAGAAGCATTCCGATTAATATTGTGCACATTCCCCTCTCATTTCTTGTTGCTAAAAGTCTGTAGATGACTTTCAAATATTAGTGTGTTTATACTTTCTATTCTCTGTTTGGAAACTAGTTCATTGCATTCACAGTTCAGTGAATAAAAAAAAAAAAGGATGAGTTCAATATCAAGTTATAGCTCCTTTGAATTATGAGCATACAGAAAAGCAGTTATGGAAGCATGCTGGGTCACAGTCTCCCGTCTTGTCCATGCATGTACGATACTGTAACTGTAGAACCTGAAATTGCGGTAAACCCTTAGTGTGTGTGTCTCTTTGTTCATGTGTGTGAAAAGCGCTGCACCAAATTCCAGGAGAGGCACACATGTAATCTTCTAGGAACTGTCGAGGGGCTTGTGACCGTCTGACATCAGGCCATGAATGACACAGTGAGCCACATCATATATTTGTACAGCTCATGGTCAAGTGACTGGCCGGCCAGCGATAAGGAAGAATGTCCTGCGCTTGAAAGGCATGTTAAGAGAGCTTGGAGAGGGGGGAAAAGATCTGGGAGCGTCTCAAGGGGTTTAAAGCAACTTAATTCAAACTGATAAGGGAGAAAACTGTGAGAGGAAAACTGAAAGCAAAGTGCTGAGCCTGCATCTGTTTCCAAAAAGGTGCAAGAATTTTTTTTTCTTTTTTTGATCAGGGATGCAACAGCCACATTGTCTGTCATGTCTTTTCAAAGCAGCGTTTCATCTCCAGAGCTTCCCTCCCTCCTTCTTTAACATGTGACGTGAAATGAGTGTGTCTACAGGTTTAGAAGCTAAAAAGTTTAACATCCCATCAGCTCCCAGCAACTTTAATAAACAAATTGTATGCTTGTGGTTCATGTTTTTTAAGATGCAACATCCTAAACACTACACTGAGCACACGGGGGTTGTGAACCAAATACACCCAAGGAACACACCAACAATTATAAATGGTATAGGCCACCAGTGCAGGTGTGACTTTGGCCCCGAAATAGACCAACATTCCTGGTGGGACTTGCACAGGGATTATGCTCCTCAGTGGCAATGAGTTTAAAGCAACTGTGAGCTTCTTTACTGTGCACTTAACACATCATTGCGCACATTTAAACAACCCATACATTGCTTCTGACCAGGCCCGTGGGTTCTGGAAGTATTTGCGGGTGTTATGGAGGAGCTCACCTGATATTTCAGACTGAGGGACACCATCAAGATAGAAACCCTTCCCGCTGTAAAACTGCCTGATATCCGAACAACTCCGGGCTTTGCTGGTGCCTTTGTCTCCGTGGGCTGGTGCCGTCAGCGAGCACAGTGCCAGAGCCGCTATGATGAATGAACCCATCCTCCAACGTGGGGACCCAGTCAAGTGCAAATCCGACCGTGTTGGGGGGGTCCTACAGCAGGAGCAGGAGACTCGCAGTGTCAGGCGTGTGTGCGTAAAATATCCACCACCTTCCTCCTCTCTGTCCTTTCAGCGCGTCCGCCGAGTCTGTGGCTGCTCTTCTGCTGCGCGGCACCGACCGGTGAGAGAGGACTCCTCACAGCGCAGAGGTCCCGTCTCTTTCCCGGTCCTGATAAGTGCACAGGAACAGGACCTTCTTCTCCTGCTATTATTCAACCCCTCCTCCAAGAGAGCCGTGTCTTCTCCGGATTACGCGTAGATCCCCTCTCTCATATATCCACTAGTCACACACGCCTTTCTCTCGGGCTCACCTAAAGAGAGGAGAGAGATCTGGGTTATGCGCACTTACAGCAGGAATAACTGAAGTCATGTCATGAAAATAGCAGTGCTGCGCTGACGCGGTGCAGCCTGGTTCTGTGGCCGCACGCCTACCGGCTGTGTGACGGCGCAGAGGGATCCGAGTGGAGAAGTGCGCACAGGCAGCCACCGCAGCTCATTTCCCAGCGCAGGGTTTCTCTAAACGGTGCCAACGCTGCCACTCTGTGGAGTGAGGAGGAGGAGGAGGAGGAGGAGGCGGGGGAGAGAGAGAGAGAGGGAGAGAGGAAGGAGGGATAGAGGGGGAGAGAGAGAGAGGGAGAGGAAGGAGGGATAGAGGGGGGAGAGAGAGAGAGAGGGAGAGGAAGGAGGGATAGAGGGGGAGAGAGAGAGAGAGAGAGAGAGAGAGAGAGAGAGAGAGAGAGAGAGGGACGCACGAGGTGTCATGCTCCTCCTGTAGTTTCCGGTTTTTATCCCCCCTCATCTAAATGTCATTTGCAGTCATGTTTCAGGAGACATCAGCGTCTAAGCAGGTTTGATTTGTCGCTGCAGTTTTGGGAAACATCTGCAGCCTGTGGTTCTCCGGGTCGTGCGCTCAGCTGGTTTCTCGCTGAAGGAATGCGACAGCTTGATCTCCATCCTGCCAGGTATCACAGGTGAACCGAGTGCACCTCTCCTCCACTCTGCACACACGTGCACACACACACACACACACACACACACACACACACACACACACACACACACACACACATATACATCACATCACTCCTCAAGGTGCAATTACAAGGCCAACAAGTCACCACCTGCCCCGCACCTTTTCCCGGTTTACCTGTCACCTGCTGCTGAATGCCTTCATTATGTGACTTTCTGTGTACGTGTCTGGGAATAACACGAGCATGAAATATTCCTGATCCTACTCCAGGCTTGACTGAATGAAGAAAACAAGTGATGAGTAACGTGCTCACATTCTGTTGTCTCATATTGTCTCATTCATACAAAAGCCCAGCACTTTTTTAAAAAATGCTCCAGTTTAGTTTTTTTTTCTACATGAGGCTGCTTCCTCTATTAATCTCAAAAGGAAATTGTTTGTTCGCTATTTGGAAGTTTTTTTTCCCCAGTTTTTATTCATCGTTTTTATTGGGATCAATGGTTTCCGGTTCCCAGCTCGCAGATGCAGGTAGAAAACGCCTTGTGTCTCCTGGCAGCAGCATATCCATAGTCTACCCAAAACTAATGCTCTAATAGATGAGAGAAGAAAAGAAAAGTTCACTCAGTTCTGGTTGGTTTGAACCCAGGGCCCTCTCCTTATGAAGCAACAATGGAGGTTAAAGGTCTTATGCTGTAATAAGTGAGCTGATTACAGTCTGAGTGTTGAATTGACTGCGTGAGTGCAAGGTTTACGCGGCCTCTCATTATATAGCATCTGTATGAACAGGCACAGTCAGAAGTTAAGGAAAGGAATCGCAGTGTTACGTGTTGAGAAACCTAGATATCTGCTAGACCTGTGTTACAGCCACAGAGAGACAGTTCTCTCGCTTAAAATAAAGTCTCTTTAGTCGTCTCGGTCTTCTATGAAATTGAATCAGACCAGGTTTGATGAGGCTTTTTTTTTGCAAAATGCCACTGCACATTTTCACAGTGACACGTGGAAAATCTCCTGAAATAACCGGCCGTCACGCATCGGGGTAGACAAACGAATGTGAAGATGCAAAGAGAGAAAAACAGAGAGACAAAAAATAGAAGGAGAGAGCCGCGGCTGTTGCAGTCTCCGAATCACTCTATTTATGAAGGCAGAGATTTTTTTTTTGCGTGAATACATTAGGAAACATTACTCTATAATTAGTATGTTCCTCATGACTGGATGAGTCCAAACAAAAGGCCGGCATCTCACATATCACCAACTGACAAACAGCTACACTCGCCTCCCCATTATTGCAGCTCTGCAGGCAGGAATTACACATTCGTTGTGCGATGTCAAGTGTCTCACTCATTTGCAGCTTGTTTGCTTGGTCAAATGAGGCTCTACAGCCCTGCAGTTACTCTGCTAAAGTTGTGTAACCGTGCCACGCAGCAGATGCAAAGTTGGCATGTGTACGTCGGCCCTGACAAGGCTGTCGTCATTAATTGTGCAGGCATTTGACATTAGAGCACTCTGCCTGTATTCATCATGTTCCCACGTGTATTTGTTATGGACACTTGAGCTGCTTTCAGACAGGCACTGAACTCCAGAGATCTTCCTAACATTCCCAAGAGGGACTGTTTGTGTGAATGCAAATGTCCGAGTGAGAGCCTCTGGACTCTCTGCTGACTTTCCCCCCCCCCAAGCACCCTGGTAAAAAGTTTGCACAATGTTTGCAGAAGGCGATGTGAGAACAGAGCAGGAGATCCTCTGCAGGATTCACTGTGAGCAAATGGGGGTTTTAATGACGTTTTGAACTCGCGACAATCACAGAAATGGAAAAAAATTTCCAATGCAATGAATATCTCCGGATGAAAAAGCGATGCAATGCACGTAGAAGATACAGACTAAGATGTCAAGAGAGCTTTTGGTGTCGATGAAGAAACACATGATCTCCACAGTGTAATTTATACGTTACATCCGGCCTCTGGCAGCTGCACGTCCCCTAGCCCGAACGCTCCGGAGATTTCTGTGTTGTTGTGAACACGTCTGAGCGAAAAAATCTCCTGCTGCATTGTTCATGTCTGAAAGGCAAAGTCCGAACCCAATTCTCCAGACATCCTTCGGATCCCACGTCTTTGTAGAAAAAGTGAATCTCATCCTTCCTTTGAAGGTAAACTTGGGTAACCAATGAAAAGTTTGCAAAGGAGGATTTAGCTACTTTTTACACTGTAGCTCTGAAATGTACCAGCACAGAGAATTAGCCATTACACCTATGAGTACAGTTATATGAAGAAATGAAGCAGCATTTGCATCTTGTGCGTGTTATCCTGGTCACTTGTGGCTCTACAGCACTGCGGTTGCGCTGCTAAAGTTGTGTAACTGTGCCACACAGCAGATGTAAAGCACTTTCTAATTATGTGTAATACCATTGCTTCACTGCTCTTGTTGCCAAAGGGGAATACCGGGTAAAGTTAAGCACATGTGGCCGGAGGTTAATAAGTCTGGTGGCTTCCAAGTGTGTGTCTGTGATAATATGTCTGCCTGTATATGGCTTTGTGTATGCATGACCTTTATGCGTGCGTGTGTGCGAGAGGCAGTTTGTGTGTGTACTGTGAGTTTATGTGTCTGACTGTGTCCCATATGTGGCCATAGGTCGGCGTCGGAGAAACTGATTGGGCCCTCCACTGTCTGGTATGGAGATCATGTAATTAACGCTCAGTAAAGCCACAGAACAGCCATGTTTTCTTCAGGCTGCCTCCCATTGAAGTTTTATTGGCCCTGACCATGAAAGGCCTTCTAATGAGGAGCAGGATGCTGGGGGAAGTTCAGGAGACCGGGGAGAGCGAGAAGAGGGGAGGCAGGATGGTAGCGAGGAGCGAGGAGAGAATGGGGTGAGAGGGTGTGCAACGAAGCAACTGTCAGTTTAGTGTACATGTGCAGTAATTATGTGTTGAGTGCTTTAGGGGCGTGATGAGGTCCTCTGGTGAAAATTACTTTGCATCCACACAGAAAAGCTGCAGATGTGAGCCCACGGCTTCTAAGCAACAACACTCACAGTTAATTTGAAAGTAGATCCGTGGAAGAAAGTCTTTTCCCTAGAAATGTTTTAATGCGCTTGACAAGTCGTCTTTGAGTATTGGTGCACAGAAAAGCAGCCGGTTGAATTCAGTAGCCAATCAGGATAAGTCAACTGTAAGAAGCACCACAGCATTACTCCACTTTGTCTTCGCATGAATTCGGTTTGACCCCAAAGTAGCCAAAGATCACTTTGTCACAACAGCAGCTCTAAGTTCTTACTGCTTTCCCTGATCTGGTTTGTTCACTACAACGCACCTGCACACACACTGGTTTGTGTTTCTTTGGAGAACACAGAACCAGCTGTTTAAATTGATTTGACTTTCAGCAATGTTAGCCTCACTTCTACTGACTTTAACAAGTCATTCTGCCTTTACATAGCTTACTAAAGATTATTGTATTTCTCTGCTACACGATCAGGTCATATATGAATGAATCTTATCTTATCAATAGATCATATTGTAGCTTGACTCCTGTCAAATTAAACACATTTTCTGCAAGCTACTTGAATGCCTTTATTGTGAAGGAGCTACAGGAAATGTTGAAGGACTGGAAAGTTGTTGAATAAAAACTGTTCCATATCTCGTTCAATGATCAATTTTACATATTGCTTTGAAGGTATGGTAAGCACATCATGGTGATGTAAACCTGTCATCTACTGTTGTGTTATGTGTTGTGCAAGCACTAATCGTGGACTTCTTAGACTGCGTCCTACAAATGGAGGCAGCCTTTGTGGGCCCTGTAGACCGCTTAGTTCAAACCGAAATGATACTGTCGGATTTCTGTAAACAGCGTCACAAGCTTCTCCCGCCATTACTGCTGCCGCTTGCTGACACATGCTAGCACCGTTAGCTCTTTGAGAAAAGGTTTGTCACCAAAGCGCTATTAATCCTGGGATAGGTTAGCCTGAGAGGGATCCATCCGTTGTCAAAGATGCCAGAGTCGTCACTGCTCAGGGACGCAAGGACACATTTGAGAGTTGAGTCTTGGAAATGGGAAGGCTTAGTCGAGCCACTGTGTCGCAATCTGTCTTCAAATGCAGCCCCTGGAGGATGCTGCTCTTGAATTGAGACACAGCTACGTCTGTCACATTTATTTTCTACAGTTATAGACACATACATAGTGAGAGTGAATCACAGCCTTCCCTTGAAGGTCAACTAGGGTAAGGAATGAAAATGGTGCAAAGGAGGATTTTGTAATTCTTTTATACCGTGGTGCTGAAATTTAAAAGTACAGAGCATTATAACCCATTTCACCCACGAGGACAGAATTATGAAGAAATGATTGACAAAAAGAGTAGGGTACATCCAGATCTGATAGAGGAGACACACACACACACACACACATACACACACAAACTAACTGATATCCTGAAGGTTTGGCCAGCATACAGGGCCCACTCCCAGGCCTCAGCAGGGTTTCTATGTAAATATCAGTGTGCTGTTTCAACAGATGTAATCAGCCGTTAGAGGAAGATCATTGTGTCCTCTCCCTAAATCCAGTCTCATCCTGGGCTCTTGCGGATTGCATCGATTCCGCCTCTTCCCAGGATTTTTATGTCAACCATTAGCCTGAGTTCAGCACATTCACCGGAGTGCTCGAGTGTGTGCACATGACTCACCAGGTCTATCTCTCCCCTTCTCTCGTTCCCCCGTTCATTGTCTCTTCTCCTCAGTCCATCTCATTTCTACTTTCCCTCTTGTACGCACACACACACACACACACGGCTTGTTTTGTTGTCTATCCTTCCTCTTCAATGTCTCATGAGAACATACACTCATGTCATCATCCTCGGCTGTTCAAATATGCTCATGCATAAAGCTTAAAACTTGTACTTGTTTTGACACTTGCCTTCTCTTCTCGCCTTTCCCTTTAGCCGTCCTGCAATGCTCCACATCATTCCTTGATGACATTTACCCAGTGTCTGCCTGTGCAAACAAAGCCTTCCACAAACAGTAGATCTGCATATCTCAGCACCCGCATCCCCCTTCCCCAGTTGCCGCAGACAGACAGATGACAGAAAAGGGAGAGTTTTTTGATTGTAAGTGTTAAAGGGTCGACAGATAGTATTATAGAGGGAGAAAAATTGAGAAATGGTGAAGAAACTGGGACGAGGGGGAGGAGAGGGGGGTGAGCTTATGAGGCAAGATAAGGGGGGAAGAGAGTGCGGTGATGGAAGGCCTCGGGTGGGTGACAGAGAAGTGAGATGGGGGGGAAAAAAGCAGAGGGGGATTGCACATTCAAAAGTGCCAAGAATGAAGAGCGGGGAATAGAACAAATACGGCATTCTCAAAGCAAGAGGAGTGAAAAGAAAAGGGGGTTCAAATTAAGTCAAAACAACCGACGGCCAGCGCGGTCCGATCCGTGGATTCTCAGGGTTGTTCTTGTTAACAGGAGCTGTCGTGGATGAGAAATGCCCCCCGTGGCGTGTTGCGTTGTGCTTTTGTATGTCTCTGTGGGCATCCTGGCACTTTCTCCGCTCTATAATCAGAGCACATTCCAGCCTTCTCCTCCGCGCACGCACAGACTTTTGGGTACACCTTGTAATATAATGAAATGTAAGCTACCTACTTGGAAATCGCAACAGGCTGAGGTGGATGGCCCAAAATCGAATTAACGCTGAAAAATGGCAACTGAATGCAGTTATTTGTCCTCGTACAGTCACTTATGTTGTCATAAAGAAAGTGCACATCTCATTCATGTCGACTCATTAAATGAGGACTGTGCTGAATCAAGCCCTTCGCATACACAACACAATGGCAGACAGTACCCATCTGGCAGCGGCGTCTCCTCATTCCGGAATCCAATTGCTCTGTTCATTTACCTGCATGCTGTTCTCATATGAATATTTCACCTCCACTATTTTTCATTTGTCTTGCAGGACTTTCTGGTGCCATTAGCTGTTAGCTGGGCATTCATCCGTTTGTCCATATATTCATATATTCCAAGATGGCTTGTTTCTTCTCATTTGGTACAAAAATAACAAGTGGATAGTGTTTTTCTGAGACTGACCCTGAGCGCGACCT
Source organism: Hippoglossus stenolepis (assembly GCF_022539355.2). Lineage (NCBI taxonomy): Eukaryota > Metazoa > Chordata > Actinopteri > Pleuronectiformes > Pleuronectidae > Hippoglossus > Hippoglossus stenolepis. The sequence goes on from NC_061493.1 coordinate 12,932,915, forward strand.
TGGTATCATAACAGAAACTGAAACCCATGAACAGGCCACAAGTCTTTCTCTGAATTTCAATGCACGCAGATGATCCAGAGTCAACTAACCTCAAGTCTCTTTAGGTTTGCAGTGGTTCTATTGCAAATCTTCATCCAGATTGGCAGCATTTTCCTCCACATCGGCCTCTGGAAACAGTGGGAGGCCACATCTCTGCGCGGTTCTCAGCCCCCTATGAGGAGTCCTTCATTATTTTCCCACTGCCACATTGGAATATCCACACATTCCTTCAACATTACCCGGCCCTCCCCTGTACGGAAGCACTTTATCACATTACTCCTCCTCACATTTCTCCAATTTGTTTCAAATGAGAAAGATTGGATAGAAAGAGGAATGTATCAGTGCTGACTCAGTTCAATCCACGGAGACAGTAAGTAGTAAGTAACTGCTTATTGTTGCCACTTTTTATTTTGTCATAAACCACCCATTTTGAAAGTTGTCCAGCTTTATTGGTGCTGGCCTGGTAGTGTCTGGAGCATTCTCCATCGTCTTCTGTGATCAGAGTGGTGCTGCTAATGGCAATTGCCATTTATATTGATAGTTCTGTCAGCATTGCCTTCATACATATGGCCTTGTAAACTGGATGGTAAAACAAATTCAGCCTGTAAATCTGTCTGAGAAACAGTCTGTGTTTGGTTTGGTTTCAAATGAAGCTGTAATCCGTCTACTTTTCCTGCAGCCTCATCACTGATGAGGCTGCAGCATGATTTATTGTCAGCAAATGCAACAAGGTTGTGCTTAGCATGTACCACTGCCATGATCAGTGTTGCATACATGCATATTTTACAACATCTCTTATTTTATATGCAGGAACCTTTTGTTGTATTTTATAAGGTCATGACGGGGAAAGCACAATTATTTTTTATTATATGCACATAATTAGTAATTTCCAAGCTATCTGGAAGTATCATTTGACGTGAGGAACATCAGAACTTTATTCAAATAACATTTTGATTCCTGTTCGATCTTTATCAGGTTGAGGTTTTCCCATCTAAGAATGAATACATTTGTAGACTGGGTACATCCATAATATTATATTTGAAATTGGCAAATGTAAAAGCATTGCTATTGTTAAATTAATTCATTGTTATGGTTCCATTTCAATATCCAATTATCCCAGTGAGCTATGCCAGTGACCCTGTAAGACCTTTTTTCGATTTTGACATGTCAGGACAAACGCATGTTGAATCAACAATATGAATTAGGATTACTGCACTTCATTGTGGTGTGCAGGATTCAGGGTTACTAGCTCTATGGCTTTGTTTACTGTCACACCTGCACAAAGAACGCAACTCTTATTATCCTGCAATGACAAGTCACAATGTCTGTGAAGAAAGCTTGAATGTGCTTGCTAGCAAAGAAACAAACTGCTCTTTTGGAAAACAGTGGGAAAATGAGTAAATCTGTGAACCATTTTCCTGTAACCTTGACTCTCATCACAATATGTGATTACTTTTTCAGTAGTGTAGCGGTTACTGTTGTCTTACCAGAAGTTTGTCGGTCTTGAAAGCTTGTAGCAAGGACTGGAGGGGGAAGGGCTGGTAAGTCTTCCCAAAAATTGCAGGAATGAGAATCCTGATAACTCAAGAGATTTTAAATTGACAAATGCTAAGATTTCTTCTTAGCAGTGATGCTTAAGTTCGCTGCAAGCAAACCAGGAAACAGTTTTGGTCACAGTTCGAGGTGTGACCACCATAAAGTTGTCAGGTTGTTCCTATTAAGTTAATCGAGCATATTGAGCATAAGACATGTTGGGTGTAGTTCCCCAGCCAGGGCTACAATGCTAACATTAAGCTTGCTGTTTGTGGGATGCCAATTTGTATAAAGATGGATGATATTTATCCACTTCCTCCCAGTATCCATAAGGCCGAAATAATCAAATGCTGCCATATTGCATATTTGGAGTCAGAGTCTGTGCAGTAGCGTTCTGGGATAAATCGGCAGTACAGAGGTCCAATCAACCAATCGTGAGTGAGTGTCGGCTGTCAATCATGATGTTTTTTTGTGTTTTTATAACATTAAACAACTAATTCAAACCAAAACCAAACAGAAAAATGAACAATTGAACAATTGAACCATCATCAGTGCAATAAGAAATACCTAAAAAAAAGACATGTACTTTGACTTTTTAGTTCGCTCCACGCCCCATCCACAGTATATGTAATGTATATGGAGGCTCTGGGTGTATTAAATTTAGTAACACATAACTAATAGGTATGATATTTTTCAAGTAACTTCCCACATACTTATCATTTGTTTCTGTCAACAGCATTAATTAATTCGACGAGTAGACTATTTTTATATTATTTATATAAATATATTATATATTTCTCATTATAAATGCTCTAATTGTTATATAATATATCACTTTCATATCATAATTACTCATCCAAGGCCTTGAAAAGAAACCAGTGTACATAAAGCGAGTTACATTGGCTAGCAAGTTCACTGACCAACACATAAATCAGTAAACAAAGTAAAGAATGTTTTCAGCTACTGGCCACTTTGACCTCAGCCATTCACTCCCTGACACCATTAGTCAAAGCTTAATCATCAGCGACTGAGGTAATACTGAAGAACTCACAAGAATGTCTGTGAAGAAAAAATTTAAATGCACAAGAATTTTGTTGTCCCAACAGTCAGGTCCAGCAGCAATGTGTTAAGAGTGTCATTAATGTAATCCAAATCCTGTCTGGTATGAGCGAGGGAGGATGTGTGCTGTAAGTATGAATGAGGGTGTATGTGGCTAACGATCTAGTGGCCTTGCAACATTGATCTCCTCTCTCTCATTCGCTGCAGAATCGGCAGCAGCAGCAGGCGTCTCTGAATCCCTAATCAGAGCCAATCAATGATGCTCCTGTCTACCAGCACGCACATGTGGCCGACATGCTCACATGCACACACACTCACCAAGTACTTAGCAAGTTAACGTTCAGGCTAATATCTAATGCTGTTGCTGACAGGAATATGGGATGCATAAAAAAAAAAAAAAAGCAGACACCAACTAATACAATAATCATACAGGGGATTGTGTGAATTCAGTTCCAACCTGACAGAGACAGAGCGAGGGAGAGAGAGCTGGAAAGGTAGAATGGCACCCAAGGGAGCAATGGAACATTCACACCAGAGCTCATCCATCTCCGGGACATGAGGAGGGAGGCTGCCTGTAGCATGCCAAGCAGAGTGAGCCTGACAGAGAATTCAACACGAGATGCTGGCCAGCCTTGAACATGCATGCACGCACACACATGCACACACACACGTGCACACACACACACACACACACACTTCTCAAACTCCTCAATCATGCCTCACACCACACGCACTACTGCAGAGCCCACCGCTCTAATTGGAATGGGGGCTCATGCTAGCGGGACCACATTTCTCTCAGGTCGGCCATTGTCATGTGGCGACGTAGTTAATCTGTATTCCCAACAGCCAGACTTCCAGGGTGAGTAATCTTCAGACCTCATGTGCAGCGCCTTATTAAGACACAATACTTTCTAATGACAGCTCCTCCTCACCAAGGACTTCCGTTCCCTTTCTTTTTCAGTGCATACATGATTGTCCATGAACTGTCATGTTCTATGACAACCTCAAGTGTCTGTTTGCCGGATGGAAATTCAAATTCAAATAGATTTCCGTTAAACGTTCCACTTAAATTGGAGGTCAATGCGGATTCAGGGGCAGATCCAGGAATTAATTTGCAACTTCTTTGCAACTATGTTTAAGGATAAATGAATCTTTTACATCATCAGACCACTTCCCCTTTTTTCTTTGCATTCTCTGCTTGTCTTTTTTTCTACCATAAGACCTAGAAAATTGTGAATAGGATGGTTCGGCCTTGGCAGAGGTATATACTCCAGTGGGGGACATTCTGGGACGCAACTTTGTAGGCCGACATCGTTAAAATAATTGAAACAAATTAAACCTCAGTGCTCTTTTTTTGTGACAGGAAAACTATATATTATGCCCAGAGTTTCAGACACAGCTTGCGACTACAGTTTATTATTGGTACAGCTGACAGAGCACAGCCTTGTGAGCTTTTTTTGGTATTTGCAGGTGAAAAGATGTTAAGGCATCGTTTTAAAAACTGGGCCTGACTTAATGCATTGCTTGTGCTAATTTTGTACCTCTAAAAGTTATAGATATAGGGCATATATAACATTTTCTTTCTGTGTTTAAGATTCTTTCTACTTAATCTCCCATCTGCATGTGAACATGATGCTTGCTGACGTCCTACTAAGGAGTAGTGGGCAGGGACATCCAGAAAACTTCTCAGGTCTCCTCAGTGAGTCTTTAGAAAGGTGTCCAACCCAGTTGTCCAGTCCTGTGGCGTGTGTGGCGGGTCGTTCATGTCCATCCTATGTTTCTTTCATGAAGGCAGAAAAAGTTGGCACTCTGGTGGGATCTGAGGTTACTGCACAGCTCAAAGGTGGCTCTGCATTATTGCGTTTGTTTTCAGTGATGTTCAGAGGAAGACGCCTGCTGAGCGTCTCATATGACTTGTATGATCTTGCACAATCAGAAACTTGTAGAATTGTTGGTACGTATACAAGTTTTGTACATACACATTAAGCCCCTTTTACACTGTTCTAAACCTTCTAAAATTTCTGTTTTGTCTGCAATGGGAATGGATACAATCGCCATTCACTCCCTGGTCAAACGACTCTGCAGTAGACACGTGTTTTAATTGGCTAGCTCCGATCAGCATTGATGGAAAAAAGAGACCTTGGTGAATGTGCTACTTTGGCAAGACAGTGAGGTAAGAGAGATTCTCAGTTTTCGGGTGCATCTGTCTCATGTTGAACACGAACAGAGGCCAACTCCTCAACTGGTAAGGGGAAAAGAGTCAATCGCCTTTTTACTCACTCAAACTCGCTCATTTCAGTGTAAGAGCGGTATTTGTTTATATTGCCTCACAACAGTCTGACAGAAAATGGTCTGAACCTCACAGAAACTACCAGGAAAATAACCCCTCCAAACTGTTGTTTACTTGTTGTCCGCCAGCAACACATTGCATGATGGGAAACAGAAATGGCAAGTGAGACTAATCCGTAAAAAAGAGGAATCAAGCTCAAGTTCCCGTGCTGCTGTTGCAGGGCTGATCTCTGCCGGGGCTTCTGAGACTCTTGATGGTCTGTCATGTCGAAAATTTGTTTAATTGGACTCAATTAGTCGGCTCAAGAGCTCATTGAGCATAATGCTAATTGGCCGGTGGAGCAGGGTGACAGATGGAGAATTGGCAGTGACAGCTTGTGTTGGCCCGTCGCGAGGAAAGAGGGAGCTCTGAACTGAGGGGAATGGATACAGCAGAGGGCTGAAACTCAAGAAGGAGAGCTGTGGTTAACAGGAGCCGCAGGTCCCCCATGTGTTTCCCCTCTGCCTCACCCAATTGTTCATCTCTGAAAAGCTATTTCCAGTGTCCCCCCCTCCCCTCCTTCCTTTGCTCCCTCCTCTGGTTCAAACTTGTCACTCTGATCCCCTGGCTGAAAAGGTAAGACAATCTGCTGTGGGGGGTGCACCACTGATCTCACCCTGTTACTGCACTGCATCAGGCTAACGTCAGGGGACATCTGCTTGAAAATGCACTTATGCATCTTAAGGTTCTGTCCACGCTGTGCACTGCAGCTGTGCTCCCTCTCTGAATGTGTGAATTAGTGTTAGATCCACTCCTAACTATAAGGCAAGAGGAGATTTCAGTGTGTGCGAGGACTTTTAAGCGTTGACTTGGCCAAGCCAGTGGGACAGAAGCGCTGATGTGTGCTACCATTTAAAATAGCCCAGACAGACAGCTGAGCAGCTGTGACCTCAGGTCCCTCGAACTCTCAGTTGCACTCACTGACCACACTGCTCTTTGCAACGCGTGTGTGCGTCTGTACCCACTGTGTCACGCACTGAATCATCCACGCCAATTTTCAAGACATTAAACTGTCTTTGCGAGGCTAAGAAATAGCAGTAGATTTGTCAGACTAATTACTCTCTCTCAGTGTCTGGGTTAGCTCCCATTATTGTCCATTTTTAAAGTCATGGATGGCTTTTTTTGTGTCTGTCAGCGGAGGTTATTATAGGACAACAGACGTCTTTGGTTTTACCAGGCAGGGACAATGCAGTCCAATTACAGCTTAGGCGAAGCGCAGGCACGGTATCCTTGGACCGGGCACTTGCTCTGCTCTCGTCTGCACCTACAGCCTGACACTCAGTTTCACAGCGACACGCATGAAACCGACTCCAAGGATCAAATAGTCAGCCTGTGTGCAATTGGACGTACACGACTATGGGACAGGGTGTGTCAGTGAGATCATCCGTGTGCCTTTGTGATGATTTGTGCTTATAACAGTGTGTGTGTGTGTGTGTGTGTGTGTGTGTGTGTGTGTGTGTGTGTGTGTGTGTGTGTGTGTGTAAGAGAGAGAGAAGGAGCTTGTGGACACAGTGTGCTTTAGCCAGGAAAGTTCTATTAGTTAATGTGCTCCCAGGCTGATGGTTAAAACAGCGGGAGGTGTGGTGAGACTTGGAGGGCCACTGTCGCCTGATACGCTGCCATCGAATGCTTTTATAATCACTGCGGAGGAAAAATAGACATTGAATATTACTTCAAAACATTTTTGCTTCTGTCCCATTGTCTGTTTTTGTGACTCCTGCGTCTGAAATAATGCGTAAAACACTGCAGGCTAAGACAAGCAGTGCTGCTGTGCATTGCAGCTGACAGCACAGACAAATTCTGGGCAATTATAGCTGATGAACAGGCAAAGTTTCCCCTACAGGAGCAGCCAAAGGGGTCAGCCGCACGTCAGCTGAGTGAGCAAACTGTCACCGTCGACGCCGCTTCCATCGCCACCGACTGTCTGCCACAGTCCTCTCCAGCACGGAACCTATTCGCGTCCCCTGCACTCAGGCCTCTCTATTCCTGGTGCAAACACACAGACAGATATGTTTAGCAAGAGGCTTAATGGATGCAAATAAGGAAGGTCAGACTGAGATGGTGCTCCCTGCCTACGCCCTCATAGCTCAGACCTCCTCTACTGCTGACCAGCAACAAGTATGGTCAATGAAACAACATGTTTTGTTTTTTTTAAAGGGACACAAAGCAGGTCAGTGAAGTGTAATCATGATATTTATTCCTCTTGGTTTGAAGTTTTACTTGAATATGCTCACTTATATATAGATAGAGTTACTGTTGCTCAGCATTAAGGAAACAGCTAGACTGACTCACACTCAGGTTCAATGTCTATTATCACCTCCAAAGCTCACAAATGAACACATCTTGTTTGTTTTATTCACTGGTTCCTAAACTAGGGGTCCCCCGGTGGGATTGCAAGATAGTACGAGGGTGAAGCTCTGATTTGTTTGGTCCCCACATGATCACATGAGGTGATTATGACAGATTAGCAACAGCACCAGTTGCAGCAGGTCAATTTACAGCACCACAGGAAACATTGCAATATGTGGATGTAGGTGATCTTTTCCTCAACTGGCTCAAATCAATATCCAACCACCTCTTGTGATCGTGGTTATTTTGAGGGTTTAGGGCTGATAAGTTCGGGAACTACTGGTTTAATTCATGCACAAATAACATTTTATTTGGGGGGCTTATTTACTGTTCCTATTTCTTGGCTGGGTGCTGTCTACTTCCAGGAGTCTTAGATTTCAAATGAGACAATGGGATTTTGTTTCCAGTCTTTATGCGAAGCTAAGCTAATTGCTCCAGCCTGTGAATTAAATCAATGTCAAACTTAAACTGCTCATTAAGCATCAGTGGATGTGTCAAGTGTGGCCACCTCATTGTTAAAGCTTCGTTTGTACCGACAGGGGGAATGTGTGTGATATCAAAATAAAAAATGTTTCGGTGCTTACTCGCCCACGCAGGCGTTTTTCACATGTTATGGTTGATTCAACTTGAAGTCAGGTGGAAGTCGGGTGATGCTCGGCTGGGAATTAGATAATTAACAAAGGTGTAGGAGAATGAGGGAAATGTCAATCAAGTGTGGTCTGCACAGGCCCACACAAACCTAAGAGGAGAATTATTCAGGACTAATGAGTGTTAAAGGCCTGTGTGGGTGTGCCACGTGTGTGTAGAGCCGTCAATAAACACGTACTCCGGAGAAAATCTGTTGTTTGCCAGTGTCCGTTGTGGCTGATTTACTATTTAAGGAGAGGCTGTTGAGACGAGCACAAAAAAGCAGAGCACCTTTAATAGAGCCCAACTGCACTGTATCATACTGATACAAAAGAGAGGAAATGAGACACAAAACAAATGATAAGTGACTTAAAATATGTACATTTATACACATGCGAGGGTATAGGGCTGTAAGTGACCTGTGGGTGCAATGAGCGCCAGTCTGGAACAAAACCAACATGGAGGAAATTATAGGAACTAAACAAACGTGGTTACAGAACATGAAATGTGACACATTTAAACTGCCGAGACCGTACGTTGTAAAGGTGGTTATCATCATTCCTCATTAAGCGCAGGCCTTTAATAGACATTTGTATATGTTTGCGTGTGGTTAAGCGGGTCATCCTTTTTGAACACATATAGGCAGAGTTAAAGGTGAATTACTTGTCAGTAGAGACAGGAAAAGTCATTTAGAATAAAGTGTAGTTAATGGAAGAGGTATATCACTGCTCATAGACCCATGTCAAGCTTAAAGTGTGTAGCCCGTAGCTTAGATACTGTATCTGTGCAGGGCTTAGTCAGCTTTAATATTGCATCTGCATAGCAATGACCATACATTCATCATCCTCACTCACACTGCTGTACCATATCTGTGCATAGAAAATCCTCCATCTACACAAGAAACGAACCTGGTATACAGAGGAAGCCATTGTACAAGTCACACAGGTAGTTTTTTTTCCCTTTTGTTCCATCGTCACGAGGAATCGTTTAAAACAAGTAATCATTTGCCCTTTAACTGTTGGGATTCCAAGGAGTGGTGAGCAGGCATTTGGGCTTTTTTGGGCTTCCTTTAGTGATTATCCCTCAAGGGCCCAAGGAGGCCTTTAACCAAGATAGAGACAATCAACCATTTACGCTAACATGCACAACTATCTAGGCACTTTAGAGTCACCAATTAACCTGAACTACATGTCTTTGAAGTGGGGGGAGGAAGCCGGAGTACCCAGAGGAGACCCTCACAGGCACCGGAAAACTCCACACTGGTTTAACTTGCAAACCTTTTTTGTTTTTCCACGTGCCAAAGTCACTCTATACGTCACTAGCGCGGACTACAGTGTCTCTTTGCTACACATGACACAAACTGGGTTTAAAAAAAAGGTATAATAATCCCACCCCTAGTCCCTGACGTAAGCAGTTCTTTTTTCTAGTCCAGCAAAGTGTTGGTGCCAGTTCTTTTTTTTTTTTACCAAGAGCCAGTTCTTTGACGGTCAAAACACAAAGAACTGGTTTGAGACCGGAACTGGCTCCGTACCGACCCTGAACCCAGAGCCCCCCATTACTTGAAGGTGACAGCGCTACTGCCATGCTGCCCTGATATTCAAGAAAAATCCGCAACAGGACACAAAATAAAGGATTTATACAATGGCTGCCACTGAATTACATCAAACAATAGATGCACCCAATAATGTAAAAGTAAGGTTTTTACGTGTTGAATTGCATTTGAATCTGCTGCCCAACCTTACTCTTGTTGTCAAATACCGAACAATCATTTGACCAAGAAAGCGTGAAAAGTTGAAGATTTGAAAATATATGTTTTTGTTATGCTTTCTGAAGAAAGGCCTGATCCAATCGTAGAGATTTGGAGAACCTTGAAGGTTATACATGCATTAATGTGCAATTCAACGAGCAAACACACACAACTGGATGCAGGATAAACATCATAAAAATCAACAATGTGTGGACCAAAATGTGTCCGTTCATTTCATGGCGTTGAGTTGGTAAATGATGTACATTCCTGCTTTATTTGTTATAGAAATGAAATCTCTATAGTCTTTTTTTGCATTGTTTTCTACATAGTATGAACAGCAGACAACACAGTCCATTCATTGCAGGACGAAAAAACAAAAGAAAAAACCCATTCAGCTAAATCAGTTAAGAGCATTTTTGCAGAATCAGAACCTCACACACTCCCATCAAATCTTTCCACCTATATACAGTTACATACTATACACACCTAGTTTGTCTGGGCAATCTGTTGCGACCGTGCAAGTGTGCCTGTGCTCTATCTGTGAACTCATTACATTCTAATCCCTGCCAAGGTACACAGTCAGAGTATATCCAATCTGCCGTTCTGGGCCAGGCACCTGGGATTGATCTATCAATCTATCATGCATTCCTTAATCCTCAAAAAGAAAATACGTTTGAGTTTTCAAATAAGCAGAATTCTTCAGTCTGGCTGGCAAAGGGCTGTGGTGAGTTTTTTTTTTTTAGAGCCTGAAAGTAAAATCCAGCAGCAGACGACGAGGACAGCTCTGTGTAGAAAACATGAACGTGAGTCGAAATGTGTTTTTAAGTAAAATCATAATGATGAAGTCCTGCTCTGAACTATGAAGTATCTGTGGAGTGTGAGTGGAAGCAAGGAGCTGCAGGACTATATTGGTGTCTGTTATACACACACATCTAATCCCAGAACAGCCTAGTGGAAGCAGCAGGCATAATCTTTGTAGATGGCCGTGCATGGGATCAGTAAAGTTCCTGCAGGAGCCCCCCCATCTACAATGTTGTCCTCCTCTCTTCCGTTTCCATCTTCTCTCCTTTCTCCATCGCTACTTTCCATCCGTGCAGATTGAGGACAGGAGTAAGGATACCGTATGTGATTTATATGATATGAACGTCCGTCTGCATGTTTCCTAGAAGGTGAAGGGGGATTCACAGGCGGTGCTGGCATCAGAACAGGGTCCACTGCAGGCAAAGTGCAGCAGAGAGCAGTGCGAGGCTCCAGGGTCGTGCCCAGCTGGCAGACGGCGAGCCCCCTCTCACCTTCACCGAGGGGGGCCTGGAAGGGTTCTCGTGCGGGCTGTCACCTCCAGGCTGTCTGCCGACAGGCCTCCTTTCACTGGCGGCCTCTGTATGTGCTGGGGGAGAACAGAGAGAGAGAGAGAGAGAGAGAGAGAGAGAGAGAGAGAGAGAGAGAGAGAGAGAGAGAGAGAGAGAAGAGACAGACACAGATAAATGGTTTGGCGCATCACTGTAATCATGGTAATATGCTTTAATGTTGAGAGTCCTTCGGGTTTTATAAAATCGTATATTAGGGGCTCATCATCTCCAATCACCATTACCGCCGCCTCACTCCGAGGATTTTCAAAAACAATCTGACATGAAAATGATGTGCGATTACGTCTGTTACAGTTAAAGTGAGTTCATATGTGCATCTGAAGAAGCACAGCTGTGGCTGCTTTAGTCGAAAGGACCTGTAATTTATTTTGAACAGTGCTTTGAAAAAATTCAAAAATGCATGTGCAGTGCTACTGGGCTGCTCTCGAACTACCAACTCATTTTGGAGCTAGTAAATCCCTTGCGTCTCTGTGTTTTTTCTGTGTTTTTCTGCCCTACAGAGACAGTAAAATAAAAACTCTTCACACACACACACACACACACACACACACACACACACACACACACACACACACACACACACACACACACACTGTGGTGGACTGATGGGTCGTCTTATCTCCAACAGCACCCTTTAAGCAGCCATTTTATCACAGGCCCCGCAAATCACACCAACACATAAAGCTGCACACACAAACACTTTGTTGCTGACATCAGTGAAATCCAAGCTTTCCTGAAAAAGGACTTGACTCATACCTCCTCCACTTGCTGCTCTTCCAGTTTCTCAAGCTTAATAACTTTGATATCACAATATCACAGCTCTGGTTGTGAACCTACATCATCCCTCTTGTTTGGCTTTATTTCAATGATCACATCATCGTCTTATGCACATGATGCAAGATAGGGGGACATTCCTACCTTAATTCAAGAGTGTGGTCCTTCAGTTTGAGAGCAGGAACTACTGATTTCATGTTTCATGTGCTCTTGCACTCAAATGACCCTTGTTTGTGCTTAGATTTCCTCTGCTGGTGACAGATTTCCTGCAGTCCAGCTTTAGCTCTTTTCCTTGCGCCCTTACGCTGCATCTGTGTGCAGATTTACATTTTTTCTGCTCTTGGATTATTTTGTGCGACAAGTCTGTCAAAACTTCCCAAACCAATGGAAGGCCAGGTGTAGTGACGACAATGGTGCATTTGCCAGGTCTGCAGGCAATCTGTGGGTTTAACGGGGCGAACGTGTGCTGTGCACCTGTCTCATATTACTAATGCGTCCTCAAAATAACAGTGACATACCGCACCCCTGACTTCAGACCAGGTTTTTGTTTGTCAAAAGCACAATCACTCTCCACGTTCTCGGCAGTGTAGCAACAATGTGCCCGACCACACCTCATTTTAGGATCAAGCACAGGTGCCTTTTCTATTTAAACAAGCTGGGCGCTGGATGGGAAAATAACAACTGTGTGGGAGTGAAACTGGCAAAGACACTTGCATCGCGCTTGATGCTTCTCTGCTTTGCTTTAAAGCAGTTATTTTGCTTTCCTCTGGGGGGTAAAAACATGTTGTTCTCTAAAAGAAATCATGCATCCTACTCTCTGCTCCTCTTCATGACCAAACCCAACCTAAAAATGTACATGATTGGATTGAAGACAGATGACCACCCTCAGCACACAAATTCCCCAGTAAAATCCCATAAACATGCATCGCTCAGGTGATACAAGTGTCATACATTTAGTTTGTACCCTCCTGCAGGAGTGAAAAGGCTCAGAAATCCCTGTGTGAGCGCCCAAAGATGGATGAGGTGACATCAAGGTTTGCTGATCCCAAAGGATACAGCAAGAAACACATGCAGTCAAGGGTGAAGGATAGAACGGGGGGGTGTTGTGTCAGGGAGTAAACAATTTATCAGACTACTGACAATGATCACTGTCAAAATGTCTCTTTAGGCAGTCACAAAAACAGGCCAGGTTTGCAGGGATTGAGACCAGCTTGGGTGTGTAAACCAATCTGTCTAGATTGTCTGAATCCATCTGTGAACTCAGCTGCCAAACAACTCGACAGCCAGGTGTGTGGTAGACGTTGCGTTAATAGGAAACCTAAAAAGAGCTCTGCATAGCTAACTAAATCAACTCTTCACAGATATAAATTGGTGTTTTGGAGATGTCATCTGATATGATTTTTCTTTCAGATATGCCATGTCCAAATTGTTTTTTAAATCTTCTGTAGAACTGAGAATGTACATCAACCCATCCCTATTATGCACATGGGTTTTATGTGCATGCAAGTCTGAATAAGGCTCGGCAGGGCTCTAGAGAGAGAGAGAGAGAGAGAGAAGTGTGTGCCAATGGTTTTGTGTTGTTCCAGTAGACAATAGACAAAGACATCATTTGTCCCAAATCAGATTGCTGTTATTGTTTCAGTGGAAATGGGCTGCATCTCATCAGAGACATGTCAGAAGACAGCAGTACAACACAACACTAATACATCTCCACTGCAGGCTGCCCAAGTGGCTAATTACTGGAACGGGTCCTTGGTAGCTATTCAAGAATGCATAGTGTTGGTGGAAGGGTTTGGGATCTGTTAAATAAAATACTATTGGATGAAATAAAACTGATCATCTAATGTAAACTAATGTAACCATTTGTGCCAAACTTGGTAATTGTCTAGATTGCCACTGGCTGGGAAACACATAAACAAGATGGAATCAAATTAATATTTTATCTGATGCAGTACAGTGGTAGAGAACTTGTTTTAGATTCAAACAATTTGTAAGGATGCAATTATTGATATGTATATATATATAATATATATTGAATGTTGTTACACAGGTCAACAATAGAAACGTGATTATGCATTGCACCATATTAAACTTGGAGAAATTACTTTTCAAGAAGAGAACATTTTTATTCGGTAGATTTATTCTTAAATCTTAATCTTAATCTTTATTGCGGCGAAACCTTCATGCACAAGGAAGGCCAAGAATCATATGTGGTGAATTTTTGTTTAAAATATTCAAATTTTCTTTTTCAGCTAATTCAACAAACACATTACTTTTGAAAAGAATATAACAGACTGTGATGAACACTGTTATCACATGGTGTGAAAATATTGTGTCATGATAATATTTAAATATTATTCTAATGCATATTATTATATCATATGGATATGTGAAGCATTCAAGCGTAGCAGTAGTTGAAAGAAATGACATGAACACAGTTATAAAACAGAACAGTAGAGGCAGTAGAGACGTGAGGGAAAAAAGAGGCGCATTGAAATAGTTAAGTCCCCAAAAGCATGAAACAACCTGAAGCACATCAAAACCCGAAAACCAAGAGTGGCAGGAGGATAATGGAATGTGATGTTGTTGTCATAATGAGATAATGTTAGCAGATAAGCTGTGTTTCATGAGCTGGCTCACGTCTAAATCCCCCAAAGAAGGAAAGAGAACAAGCAAGGCAGAAAAACAGAGGGTGGAAGGGAGTGAAAGATGATGTAAAGGGTGAGAAGAGGAAAATAGTTTGGTTTGCTTTTCAGCATGAGAGAGATGTCGCTCGCATCAAGGATACATGATGGCGCACCGCCGTGCGTCTCCCATCACAACAACATTCAACACTAAATGACATATGCTCTCTACCAGTAAAAGATAAATGTGATTTAATTGGTAAAAAGCTTTATTATAGTCAGCAAACGGTGACAGTGACAAACAAGAACAGGGCAGAGCAAACGTGGGAGACAAATAGATGCCGAGAGATCTGTGCAACATCACAGACATTAATGTCTGAGAGGAAGTGTGTAAATGTGTGTGTCTGTGCCCTGTAATAGTATAAAGAATGGGCTGAGGGAGCTTTCATTTGTCATTAAAGCCTGCAGCAGACAGGGTCGTGAGAAGAAAGAGGATGAGGCATCATGTCGCTTCATCCATCTGAACATCCAACACTCATACAGGGACTGTGTCACCTTTAATACTACAGATACAACACAAGACCCTCTGCCACCCTGTTGACCTCTCTGTTGGCTAAGTGTGTGAGAAATGGTTCATAGTGTCCTTTGCCATTATTGCCTCTCCAGGGGCAGCTTGTGTGTTTGGAGGAGACTCCATTTCCCTCTGGCCCAGGAGCAACAACAGCTGCTTCTAACAAGCCTGGACGCTGCACCGAGGAAGAGGTGGACCCCGGGTTCTTGCCAAGAAGAAGGAGGGATTGGAGGGTAGGGAGAGAGAGGAAGGGAGGAGTAAGGGTTGGAAGGTGAGTGGGAGGAATAACAAACGTCTTGTTCATCATTTCTTTGGGAAAATTCTGAGGGACAGAAAATTGCATGATGGTTGTCCGGGCAGCCATTACATTTTTCTGCTGCTGTCCTCGCTTTCTCTTTCCTTCACTCATCTCGTTTGTGCTTCTTTTGGTTTGTCAGCACCCGGCCACTGCTGCCGCACAGTCTAAATCCACTGATCTATGTAAAGGGAAGAAACTAAATGTCCTAGACTAAAAGATTTTGTCCGTCTTCTCCTCACTGTGTCACGCATAGACAAGACAACGCACTCTTAGGCTACGTTGACTCTGACAGCTTGGTTTATCACCCAAAACACGATCAAGCTCATTGTATAATAGACTAGTGATCTGACCACGGCAGATTCGGACCACATATGAAAGTGGCCCAAAAATCAATTTGGAAAAGATCAGATTCCATGTGAGTTGTGCTGTTTACACTATCATGAAAAAAACACACCTTAGTTTTGGGTCACTTCAGCCTGCAGTCTGGACATAGCCTTACAGTATGAATGCACACACCACACGTGGACATGAAAAGGAAACCGAGGTCCACATATGTGTTTTGGATGCTTGTTTGTCTGTCTGTCAGTCTCCTCTAAGCAGAATACTGGCATTGTAGCAGTAATCCAGTGAAAATTGTGCTACTGCACTTGGGCTTAGCAGGTTGTCATGCTATATGCCATCAACATGACAAGGCAGCTTTTGGAGTCTATGCTCAGACTTGTATCCATTATAAACATAGATATTTGCTCAATTTAATTGTGCAGTGCTGTCTCTGAATGAGAATTGTCTTGTAGCGTCCCACTCTTACTTTAGAGTAACCTATTTTGTACAGTTTAACTTAACCAAACCACAGAAGTTACATCTGCAAACAGAAGACTTTCTTGTTTACCAAGAGCTTTAAAGCAGTTTTCACTCCTCCACCTGCTGTGTACAATTATAAACACGGCCAGAAGGTAGAGTGCTAATTTACGGCACATAGGGGGAGTGTGATGGAGGTGGGTGGAGGTCAACAGCTTGCTCCTCCTCTCTCTCTCATTCTCACCATATTCCTCTCTCTAGGCTCACACCCTGTCTTGACCTTGCAGGTTTTCTCCCTGCTAAGCTGTTGATGGGAGACGGATACAGAGCGGTGGGGTGGGAGGGGTTGTAAAGCAGCTCATGGTCCTGAATTTTGACAAGGCTATTGGGTCTGCCTCACGGCGATGTTTCATTAAGAGAGGTGACCTTTGACTCGTTGTTTTTAATCACTCACACAGGCAGAAACACATATGTAAGCATGCACACAGGCAAAACAGAATTTACGCACGTTCATAGTGCATGTACGAACACACACACACATGCAGACATGCTGTCTGAATTAGTTGGTAGACGAGTGTGTGCTTGGTTCCAGTTTAAGTCCGAGAGCTGTGAGGATGCCTCAGAGACAACTGTTCCTCTACTTCCTCTGTGACAGCTCTGGTAAGCGGCCAAATAATGGCACTGTTTATTTGCTAGATGAATCCTTATTTGATGTTAAGAGTTCTTTATGCCACCAGCCAATATGTGCTCCATGTGTTCCAGCTCAGGGTTTCTCAAATGCTGTGAAATTATTTGAACCATTAGACTCTGTTGACCATGATTCACCATGATGTGTGATTATATACTTGTCATCTATCCAAAGAAGTTTTGGAAGATGTTTGTGTAGATTAACTGTTCAGCTGCCCTCCTTTGCAGCACAGCAATCAGATGGTCTACTGTTAGGATAGGAATGGTCTTTATACATCCTGAGAGCACACATCCATTCAGTGACCAAAGTTACTCCTTGGTTGCAATATTATCATAAACATATATTTTCACATGCCCAACATACTTGAATGTATACGGCCCAATAGACACCACCACGTGGTATATACAAGTGTTTTCAATTCTTGGGGTAAAGCCAGTATTACTAAGACACAGAGCAATCAATCTGCCTCCAATCAGACCTTTGAACAGTAATAAAAGATGGATGCTGATCCTCGTGGCAATGGATCAAGACTGTCCTGACACTGTTGGGTACATCAGGAGAATGTTAAAACTCTATGGGTCACAATGTATTTTTAATGCCTCTTTTTAACTGTCTTACACACAGACATTTACCTTCCCAAGAACTCACACAATGTTTCCTTATCTCTTTTCACACACTTTCTCACAAAGGGTGCTAAGGTTAAAGGGTGGGCACAAGGAAAGGATGCATTCACGCAGTTCATGACTGGCCATTCATCTTGGTGCTCTTTTTGTCTATGGTTCACTCTTTATGTGGTGCCATGGCAGGTTGGGGCTCCTCAACCCATCAAACTAATCTCCCTGTTCTGTATTCTAAGTTACACACTGAATTCCCCTGCACACACACACACATACACACATACACACAAAGTCGCTGTTCTGGGAACTGTCCTTCTGGTTCACAGGCAACCTGCGTAGGGAATCCAGGACTGGTACAGGGTCTCTGGCAGGCCACTCGAGGGGCTAAAGGGCCAAAAATACAGGGGCACCAGTGGGGTACACATCAGAGCCTACAGCTAACCTAGCAACGGGCACAGCAGCATGGCAACTCCAGAGCAGGGATCAGTGCAATGGAATCTACCCTGCGATTCTTAGACTATTAAGCTCCTTGGCAAGATTAAGATTTACTCCCCTAGATTCACACACACAAACACATACACACAGAAACAAATAGGCTAAAGGGGCCCTGGGAGGACAGTGACCTCCACCAGTCAATGTGACAGATTCACAAGATGGAGGGGACTCCTGAGGAGAAAGCAACCTCTATGCAACAGAGGAGCGGGTACAACTTCTCCATCTTACAGCGGCACATACATTGCATTCCCCACCAGAACACTCATTTGCCATTTGGATGATATCAGTGTTGAGACACACACGCCCAACACTACACCTGCCTGCACTCAAACGCCAGATGCCTCCTTGCATTGGCAGGTGTCAGATTGTCCTTGTCGACAGACAAGCGTGAAGGATGCAGAGATAAACTCACATTCATATTCTTTTGCTCCCTCACTGAGACACACATGCATGCGCACACTTTATTGCCATCCATTATAGTCAAGAGGAAGTGCACATCAGGTAGCACTCAAGAGATATTGTTGCTGTGTGTGTCTCCTGTCTTAACATTCCACACACAAATCTCTTCTCTTGCCCACTGCAATCCCCCAATCAGCACACTCTCAGGATAAATAATAATATTCCCTCTAAGATTCTCACTTAAACTGTACAGAGCATGTCCTTTTTTTTCCTTGTGTGCCAAGAATCCAATGATGACTTCAATGCTTCAGAGGATATAAGCTGAATTGTGGAAAATATTTTCCAGTGTGTTAGTGTGTAAACTTTCAATAGGGTGCTACCTTCTCTGTGACACCAAGAAGCAGGAGCCATACAACAGTAAGCAGCAGAGAATAGATTGCAACCTTGTGTAAGTCCATGTGAGCAGCCTCCTATGAATTAATACGATCTAAGTGATGCTCGCTTCTTCAACTTCAAAGCTTTTTCAGAAATCTGTGTGGGTTAGAAAAGGAGAAAAAAAATACATGGTGTGATGTTATAAATGTTTGATTTTGTGGGGGTGAGTCAAATACTTTGATGTATACTTTTGATTGCATAACTGACTGCAGTTTTAGAAACAAATTACACATGTGCACGACATTACCTACGCTGTCAGTGGGCCTTCCAATCTGATCTGTAATCAGCTGAAGCAGTGAGAGGTCAGCCCCCTCCCAGCCCGCGGGCCTGACAGTCCGCTCCAGGTTCAGCTCTAATTGCCAAATCAATTATGGATAAGAGAGAAGGGCTTTGTCGCTCTCAGTGCTGGTCAGTAGGATAGGCTTTTAATGAAGTGACTTGTCTTGCATGTGCATCCCTTTGATAGATACACATTTATAAGACCACACACACAGACTCCCACCGCAGGTAGTCAATACAAAAATTGGCTCATTGCTTGCAGCTTCCATTATCTAACCAATCATGCAATGCTAATGCAGCTCCGCTGTCTAAAGCAGATAGTCTGATCGTGGTTTTGCTTTAAAACAAGTTTGAATCGTTTGAGTTTGCTATTCAAGGGGCCGGCCTCATTGGGAGAATTCCATCCCAACTCCCTCCATGCTTTCTTTCCCTTTCTCCTCACTTAGTTTGTATTTCCCCCTGCATACCAGGGTGAACTGAGACAAAGAGGATCAGACTCATCCCTGCTTATCCTTCAACAGTATTTTTCAATATCAATGGAATGTCTGTCTTTATTTTCTCAGTGCTGTGTTACGGCAGGAATGCCAGTTTGTGTTTGGAGCCAGGGTTGGGCTACGGGCAAGGCAGGCGAGAAGTCAAGAAGGTAACTCATGCAACTCCCCCGCCCACCCTCCGAGCCAATCCCCATCTCAACTACCAGCAGCTTGCATGGGTACAGGCATTAATAAAGAAGCCTAAATAAACTAGGGCTGTCACAAAGTTGCCTCAGTTGTAGCTTTTGCTGTTGGTGTGTGTAGCTTGCAGCAACACATTTCCATAAATCCATTTATCACTGATTAATTCTGGTCCCAATGACAACAAGGACAAGTTTAATCTGAGCCTGGCTGCAGTTGCGGGGAAGGGTGGTGTATGAGCATGTTAAGCACACAATAAATTTCAGGTCAGATCTACTGAATTTGCAGCTTTCAATAAAAAAAACTCTTTATGAGTCTGGACACCATCTTTAAAATGCCATTTACTGTTTGGGAACCTGCACATGTTGTAAGGATTTCTCGCTATGTAAGTGGATAAGAGCTGCTTTTGTGGTGCTGTAGTTAAAGACTTTTATGTGGCGACAAAATCAGAGCACTGAGTCACTAGCATTCCTTTTTTCTCGGCTAGTAAACTTCATAGCAATTATACAAAATGCTAAATTCTATGTATCGTTTTTTTTACTAACTGCCGAGGTCGTAATTCCTAACACTTCCTTTAGTTTATATCCACACCGAAGATTCTTGGTGTTTCCCAAACAGGATCCCAAAGGTGTGCTGGAGAGGCTCAATCATAAAGGTCTCAATGATACTGCTTAGAAAGGAAATGATGATGCTGGCTAATGAGAACCATTCTCCTCTGATGACCTCATGCCTAGGGAGCCCTTCAAGCTAATATGCTCTCAAAGTGCCATAAAAAAGCCACAGGGCAGAATGTGCCAAGCTAGGATGAAAGAGGAGACTACTGAAAAGCTGGGTGGAAGATCGTAAAAAAAAGGGATGGATGGGGACAGCAGGAAATTGGAGACGGTTGATAACAAATTCTATTGTGTAATATAGAAATAAAAACATGTTATATGAAAATTTCAATAAAACATAATATTTGTCAGGTATTTTTAGTGCTCCAAATGGGTTTGAGCACATTTTTCTACAGGATTATCACTATAATTGTTTTGTTAGTAAGATAAGTATTTCCCCAAAATTAGTTTCATATGGAATAATACTGACATTTCTCAGAATAAATCACAGATTTTTTCAAGGTAAGTATTGAAAATATTGTGCAATCTTATTCACTAGCTGTGTCACAGATGAGTCGGAATATCTGCGAGAAATTGTAATTTACTCCTCCCATATCCATACGCAAACCAGACCATCTCCCTGCCCCGCCAAAGCTATCTCTGATCCTCTGGTTCCTTCTTCCCCAGCCCTGCTCTGCCCTACGGAGCTCACTCTTAGCCCCTTGAGCTCCAGATGAAAGGCTAGGGGAAATGGCAGTCCTACTGGTAATATCCGCCATGGGACATCTGCTGTCCAGCCGGCCTCTACACACGCTAGTCCTCTGAGGCCCAGGCTCATTCCAGGTCCTAGGATGGGAAGAACAAGGATTGGGTCTACCAAGCCTGGCAGAGAATACGAGCACCAAATCCCTCATCCACCCTCTCACGCTAGATTGAATCATAGGTTTGTACAATCATCCTCTCTGAACCTCAACCCTTAACTTTTTATCTTCACGTTAGCTGAACTCCCAATCCTCTGTTACCTCTTGTACTGAAGCATCACGTCATACAGGTCTATGGTATTAACCCCGCATTTTCGTCTCAAAGCGTTTTCCTGCTCCAACACCTCTATTTTTGACCATTTGTCCTTTCTCCAACAACAACTTTCATCTCTCCTCCCTTAATCTCCGGTTTTCTAACATGAAAGGTCAATGCGTGCTAGGTCCAGAGCAAAAGAATGCGGCAGTATGTTTGGGGCCAATCCATTGTAATCCTGCTAACACTGGTGTAAGGTTGACCATATCCTGCCCATGCAGACGCTCATGTTGGGAATGTACTTCCCCTGCCAGGGTGAACAGCTGTCCCACACCTTTACAGCCTTATAGTCTTTGGAGAGACGTTCTCTCCATTCCTTTGACATTCAGGAACAAACACAGCAGAAACTCAAAAACATACTGGAATGATACGTCACTGAATTACAGAATCAAAGTCATATTCAAGGTTATATCAGACACATTAACATCTCCCTACAAGAAAGCTTGTGTGTGCATGAACAAAATAGAGAGTGAAAGGAACATTGGGCATTGATGGATAATGAATACAAGTCTCAAATACAGTTTGTGCCATCCTGACTTAAATGTATAATTAGCTGATTGGGGCCTTTTGATGAGCCTCTAGTACATGCATGCATGCCTATAATCTCCCCTAACACTGATATATGACAAATGCATGTGTACGTCTATCTTTCTGAGGACCAGTGTGACAATTAGCCCTTCCAGAGTCAGGACATTTTGGTCGGTCTTCTTACTAAACTGCAAAGGACTGTAAGGGATACAACTTTTAGGGTTAGGATTAGATTTAGGTTTAGGATAGGAAGCAGGTTAGGGCAAGGCAAAGCAGTATGTAGTTGTGTCCTCACAAAGGAGAAGACCAAGTATGTGTGTGTGTTTAAATGTAGACTAAAATTTGCAACTTTCGCTATACTAAAAAAACACTTCACAAAAGTAGCAGCTGTGAATTTGAAATAGTGTTCGGAGTTTACTTCCCTTAGGGTCAGGTTTACACCACACACACACACGGCCAGCTGTTTCCTTCTGTGTGAGGGTATGCAAGGAGAGTAAAGTCAATATATTTGTCCCTCTCTCCGAGAAAAACAGAAGCACACTGATCCTCTCTTAAATCTTCCCGTCTTGTCAGATGTACATAATTATGTTCTTGAACAGGATGGCAAGGCAAGACGAGCATTGCCAGCGGCTCCATGCTAATAGACAGGTTTAGCGACTGAAGTGCAGCGAGTGAGAGCAATGCCAGGGGTGTCTTCACTTTCTTGATGAGCTCACCAGTGTTCCTGACAGATGGTGTTTGTTACCCAAAGAGAATTGTACTTCCATGGCTGTACGATTCACACTTTTTCACTGCATATCCCTCTGGCTCAATCACAGACAGTGTTTATCCATGTGTGTACTTCTCCTCCTCCTCTGAGATGGATAACTTGCTTTTCTCCTGCGTGTATTTTCTGTATTTTCATGGCTTCTCACACCTTTTCCAGGTGGACTGCCTCAACAGCAGCACAAACAAAACTGTACTGCACTCAAACACAAAGGCTACAGTGGGATTTCATTTTTCTCCCATGTTCCACCCTAAACTGCTTTAACATTTCATGAAAACTAAAAGCAAACTCCCCTCTTCCCTTGCACTTTCAATGCAAAAGGAAAAACATCTCTTCCATGTCTGTTTTCTCAGATTTGCACATCCACTGTGCCAGAATCTCACTCAAGACTGTTGGGAAGCAGGCAGACAAATGCACAGACATTAGGAGTCTCCTTTTGATATTTAATGGAGAGATAGTCTAACGTGCCACTGTGGGTCTTTTTTTAGAGATTAATGCGTTAATAGGCAAGCTACAAATGAATAGCTCCTTTGGAAAGAGCAGCCATAAGTGTTCCTGGGCCAATACAGTTAATAAGCCATAGTCACGCCACAAAATGCACCACAGAGGAGGCTCTCACAGCCGCAGGGCAGAGGGATGATATGGTTCATTAAAGATTCACTGAATAATTCTCCTGTTCATGGCTGTGGTCATGGCTTCGTACATGACCAGGCCTTGTTTAGTTGGCGCACAAAGTACACTAGCATGTCTCCAGGCAAAAGTAGCAGGATCTGAACCGCGATCAAACAGGCATGAGATCATGCAATCAGACTGCGCTTTCTTCTAGTAGTGGAGAGCAAATTGGAGTATGTGAAAAGAATGTGACTTTTCCAACTCCCTCTCTCAAGCCTACACATACATAAGATATACATATATATATAGCTCAGTGTTCCTATAGTTACCTGCAATCCTTTGGTTTTCACAACTATTCTTAGTTATGTATATAGAAGCTCATATATCTGCATCATTTTATAATGCAGAGGGCTGTGTGCATGAATCTCATCTCCTATAAGACTTGCAGCGGTTCCATCATATCTGAGTGATGATAGAGACAGTCAGTCTGTCCTCTGCAGATTAGTGCTATTCA
Source organism: Hippoglossus stenolepis (assembly GCF_022539355.2). Classification (NCBI taxonomy): domain Eukaryota; kingdom Metazoa; phylum Chordata; class Actinopteri; order Pleuronectiformes; family Pleuronectidae; genus Hippoglossus; species Hippoglossus stenolepis. The sequence continues at coordinate 12,956,704 of NC_061493.1, forward strand.
TTAACATGTAATGAAGTCTCCCTCAGCAGAACAGTGGGTGGTCATGCCCCCTTTTTAACATGGACCTTGGGAGCTCTGCCACATCTACAGAGGCATACAAATGAACAGGCAGATGGCAGATAGGAGGCAACTATGCCTCCTATCACTGTAATGCATTACAATCCCACCAACACAAGGAATTCCTTTAACAGTTGCCAAGGTTGTTGCTTGAATCAATAGTGGTTAAACCAATGTTTGTGAAGTCATGAGAGAATAATAGATCAGACGATCTGTTTTTTGTTTTTCTATTTCTTCTTTAACATATCTTAATCCCAATGAGTCAATGTTACATTGAAATGCTAATTTTAAAGTGTCAAGCACTACATTGCCTCAAGATGTCAGATGTATATTGAGCTTTAAAGTCTTGAAAATAGTCGGAGGAAATTCTTGATCCAGAACTGGTCACTTTATGGTGCTTAGCAGGGGAGTGTGTAAGTATCATGGATAAGTGCATGCTTACTTGACCAGCCTTGGCCAGTGTAAATGGACAATATAAATAGAGTCTTTACTCCAGAGGACGAGTGTTGTCCAGCTCTTAGCATTCATAGTCCACAGAGAAACTAATTGCTTTGAGGCATAAGCTGCTTTCAGACATGCCATGAACTCCTGACATTTTCCTGAAACTTTCCGTAGGGGCTGTACGTGAGGTTTCAAATGTCGAAGCCAATCGCTCCTGACGTTTTCTGGAAAACGCCTAAAAGAATTCGGTGTGAGCCAGTGCTACAGCAAGAACATGTCGAATGTTGAAACGTTTCTTACATGAGACGGATGCAAAAGTGTGAATGTTATCGATATATTCCTGTTCTGACCTGGACAATATCTGGTTGCGTTATTTTATATGTGAGTGTCCGGAAAATATCCAGACCCAATTTTCCAGAGTTGTCTGAAAGTAGCTATGTAGTCAGAGTTGCCTCATAATCTGCAGTCTGTTTTTATAGATACAAATAGGGCGGTCACCTTTTCCAAGTTGCATAGTGTAACCAACATTGTTTTGAAGGCTCAAGTACAGCTGAACAAAGCTCACCAAGATATGGATTTGTACTTTGAGCACAGTCTAATCGGTTTTGTTCCGTAAATCTCAGACAGTGGTTTTGATTGATTATCCCCTGCTGAAATACTGCCTCTGTTGTCAGAGCTCTGAGGAGGCTGGCATGTTTTATCCACATCAAAACGAGGAGCAGGGCAGCAATGACCTGTCCAGAGCTGTGTGTTACTGGGAGTGTAATGGCTATTGATTGGTGCATTAGCTGTATATTGGCATGGATCATCTCCTTGCCACCTTGAAAACTATTGGTTTTAAACCATACTGGCTGTATGATCTTTTCTATGCTGATTTAGAGCCCTCACATCTTGTGAGTATTTTTTTGTTCATAAATAAATTGCAGTGGATGAGGTCTCATTTTTGCTTTTTGTGCTAGAATAGTATAATTTTGACAATTGTGGCCTTTTACACCACTTCCAGGACTACAAATAGCTGCAAGTAGTTACATGAGACAAGCACCGCGTGTTACATGAGTACAATAAGGATTTGACTACCAAGCCAGTAATCATCATCATGATAGGAGAAGACACTGATGGGATATGTCTTGCTTCCTGTCAGTCTTTGCTGTGGTCCAACTAATATATAATTTGTAAAAAAAAGTGTGCTGAAAATGTATAGGCCTAAAACAAGTCAGTGTTGCCCTTGAGGTGACAAAATGAGGTCTGTTGAAAATGTACATACAGATCCAGTGATGCCAAAGTTTCTGTAGGTTAAATTTAACGCAGAATTACTTACACTTCCCCATAATTATAGCGTAGTCTAGTCATATATAATCCTTGACACATCATCTTGCAAACTACAGGTAGAGACAGTAGGTTCATAGTCGTTGTCACGGCCAAGCCGAGTAAACTGATATGGATAATGATATAACAATAATTGTAATAATAATAAATAAACATAAATAATAAATGTATAATTTAGATTAATAAATAATTTAGATTATTTGCCAAAAATGTTGAATGTCATGGTCAGAACATCTCGACGACCGGCACACTCCAATGTCTTGTTGTATTTAGTGGCGTTCTCATCATAATGCACATGTTAATGTATGAAGCCCTCTGTGTTGGTAAACATAACACAGAGCTAAATGTTATGTATGTATATATATATGACTGCTAAATCAGCATCTGACTTTACTGCAGTCTTGCACTTGGGGAAGCCAAAAAGAATCAGCTTATCACTGGACCTTCCCCTCGTTACATTCTCCTGTCTGCTTGGATGCCTCAGCGCACAGTATCCCCGAATGGCCTATATACCAACCACATAATAAAAAGAAAAAAATCATAACATTTATACCCAACCTCGCACCCGCTGCCATCGTGTATATGGTTGAGAGTGTTTTATCTCCCCCACGTTTCTGTCTCCTCTCACCTCGCTACTAAGTAAATGCTGTACAACAAACCCCTAAGTTTGACTGTGTAGTTAAAAAAACACCAGCATGATAATTAGAGATGATTAACATGAGGCTTCTACAGGAGATCAGATGATTATCATCAAAGCCAACACAAGTCCTAACACCTCTTCACTAATGTGTGTGTGTGTGTGTGTATGTGTGTGTGTGTGTGCATGTGTTAGTGTGTGTGTATGTGAACCTCTTGTGTCGCCACCTTCGCTGTAACCTCAAGGAGATGCAGTTAGGATCGCAGAGTGGGAAAACGTGTGTTAAAGTGAATTCCCCTCGCCATGTGGGCGGGTGAAATGTGGCTCCGGAAAAAAAAAATCAGAAGCAGCTGTGTTCTTGGTTATAAACTGCATTAAATCATCTGATAAAAGGTAAAGCACAATTTAAAAATATCACAATGATATTTTTAATCATCACACTGATCGTTGTGGACATGATGTGGGATGTGAATGATAAAACAAGCGGGGGATTTTATCAGCAGAGTGAAGGACACTTACAGATATTTTCTTCACCGTCTCCTGAGGCTTGACATCCATCTTCGTCATCACAGCCTGTGGAGCTGCCCTCCGACTTCCCACTGCCCAGCTCGTCCCAGTCATCCACCTGGTCCAGTTTTGGAAACCTCTCCTGGGTCTCCTAAACCACAAACACAGCAATGCACGGTCCATAAAGCACTGGTTCATGTATAAGATATCTTTTCTTTTTTTTTATCTGCTTCTATACAGTTTCCACCCTCTAGTCTCTCTGGGAGTAAAATCTGATTTATGACAGTTGAAATCCATGTTCTGCAACGCCACATAATACCAGTAAGGAGAACAGCGGGTCCCAGTGGAACATAGAGCTTCCTCGTGTCTCCTGCGTTACTGCTCTTAAGTTGACACAACATCGCTCCTGCCTAGATATAACAGGCCTTGTATATTTTAGTGTCCATCAGATGACACATAGCCTCGTGGGGATAGAATAGAGCAGTGTGGGTGGTGTACAGGAGCAAGGGCCCTGGGTGGCAGGATGATGTGTGGCATTTAATTACAGACACATTTTAGGTGGAACATTGATTAAAAGGTTAAGAAACAGACCCCCAAACAAAAAAGGTTTATATTTAAGTCCTATTTTTTCCAAACTGCAACATTCAGCTTTTCTTTTAAACTCAATAAAAGATTCCTGGTGTTCAGTTTGGATAAGTCCTGTATGTTTAATACTCAACATAGTAAGACTGACCATGTGTTCATTGCATCTATTTCTGTGGGAATTAGAATGTAAAACATCTGCAATCATCCTGATGTTAGTTTATATTCCAGTTCACCCAGTGAGCAAATCACGATCTGTGAAATTTGAATCACTGAGCATCAAACCATCAATGAATTTTCTACAGTTTACAGTTTAATAGATTGTGAATCATTTGCCATGCATCTTTTGATACAGCTAATTTTAGTCCGATATTTTATTTTCATTTGACAGCCTGACTTGTGGGAAGCATATCACATCATACTATGACCAGAGTTCAGAGTTAAGACTCAGCCTGAGGCATGAAGCACTTCTCTTTAACACTCATCCCAGCATGGGGAAAACTAATTGGACCACCTGCTGGCGCTTCCTGCTGTCCACCCTCATCAAGGTGGTCTTTGTTCCATCACACCATATCTGAGGAGCTGCCCTGACACAAGAACAAATGGTGCTTTGGAGTATGAAGCCAGGACACGGGCACGAATACCAGATTTAAAGAACATGTGGAGACACACGGTTTGCTCGTGTTGACCATCCTTTTGCTTCATGTGCACATACGCACACTATCCAACATTCATGAGAAAGCAGGCAAATATAACTTTTGGAACAAAACTGACCTTCACATGGAGCGAACAAGCACTAAAGACATGCTGAGAGGTGGGTGGGAGGATGGGGGGCTTGGGATGTTGAGGAAGGACTATTATCCTTGTTATTGACACCAGATTCTGTCAGTCTCTCAGTCTCTCTAGCTCTGAATACCCCAAAAGAAACATTCAGTTCTAGCTGACATGCCTTTAATATATATATATATATATTTATTTATTTATTTAAAGGTTCAGTGTGTGGAATTTAATGATATCTATTGGTAAAGTTGCATGTTGCAGCTGAATACTGATGGCAGCCTTCAGTTGTCATAAAAACTCAAAATGTGTTTAGTTTGTCCAGTCTGGGCTACTGTAAAAAAACATGGCGGCCTCCATAGAGAGGACCCGCTCACGATGTAAATAGTATTTAAATATAAAGTTGCACATTCTAGGGTAAATACAACAACAAATTTGTACAATTTAGATGAAACACACTAGTGAAAACATCACTAGGATGATTTTATATTCATTTTCTGCCAATAGATCCCTTTCACCTAAATCGTACACACTGGATCTTTAAGATAGAGTTGTTTACCAATATAGAGCTGAGCAATTAAACAATATGAATAATAAGCAATTTGACAAAGTCCAATATATATGTTGATATAATTCTTATACATTGTGTAATCACGGTGAGGAGGTTTAACACATAGTTCTGATATATTTCTGTCCAAACTTTGGACAGGGGCTGGTATGTTCACAAATAAAAAAAAGGTTATTTCCCACCATATAAATGTTGGACTGTCACTGTTATTCTGCGACAGCTCAGCTGATGTCAAAGTTATCAGAGGAGTAGTTATCGGTATCCTTTCTAGTTTTAATGCCAGAGTAGTTATTACCACTCTCTGCTGAGGAGAGGGGAAGAGGAAACCGAACACAATCCCGGCACTAGCAGGCACTTGTGATTTTCTAACTCTTTACATCCGTCATGTATCCCATTTGTGAATGCACTCCCCTTCACTCAGGCCCGAGTGGGAGAAAATGAGCGCTGTACTGTACTGAGTCATGTTCAACCATAACACGAGGCCAAGCTTCATGAAACTCGAGTGTGCCCTTTAGCACAAGCAGCTAAAACATATCACTCATGCCCACCACAAAATAAATTGAAAGCCACTGACGGTCAGTGAATGGTTCAGTTTTTGAGCAGTTAGGTACAAGAGGATTACTTTGAAAAAATGCGAACAATATTGCTCACTCACAGTTTTGCACTTTATGGCTATGGAGAGGCTCACATTACAGCTGTTGACAGGCTCTTTGTGAGTCCGGGTTCCACCTGTTTTGAGGCTGAAATGCGATATGCCGTGTCAAAATAAGGACAAGCTTTGGTTCGGGGACTTGTGGCTCATAGGAGACACAATAAAAAACATCATTCCTGCCTCAGCTGTAAACTATACCAAGTAAAGTGTCATACTCATATTTCTCCTCACACTCCGAGGAAACTGTTGTGCTGCTATGAATTACAGGTGAAAGTACAACGACTTGTGTACGAGAAAAGTATGAATTTAAATCTCCATTCACTGCATTAATCCAGATATTTTCGCAGAGGCCTGCAGGATAAAGATAAGAGATAATGGAAGATCGACAGCAAGAGAGAGAAAACATCTTTCTTGTTTCTGGACAGCAACCATGATAAACACATTAAACCTCTTTATTATGCAGAGCAACTGAATAAATCCAATTCGCATTCCACGAGTTCACAAGAAAATGCTGTGCTGAACAGCAGAATGGTGTGTACCAACACCATCCAGATAACCAGTTGGGTATTAAGCTAATAACCGGGCCGTTCGGAGGACGTTTAACACAATGCCGCTTGGCCCAGCTGTCCTTAAAGCATGTTAATTAGAGAGGGAATCAATTAAGGCGCCGTCGCTGTGGAAACCACAGTCGGGTCGTTGTAGAATTGTCGGTTGGCTGCTGGCCAGAGCAGTTTGTTGGTTTGTTTGCGATGAAGTCAGGACTGAAAAAGTGCCAGAGCTCCACTGTGGTTAATTCAGAGGTAACACACAGGGAAGTGAACTGTTTCATTCCAACAACACATTAAAGGAGCTAATTTCTAATTTGTCCCTGGAGCTACAGGAAGAGAGATGGACCCTCCTGAAATATGAGTTCTTAAACACTGCAGAATGAATTATACGCAGTGAATAGACTCTCTCTCTCTCCTGACCTTCTTTAAGAAACACAAGAAGACTTGCTGTGCTGAAAACTAGCTCAGACTGTCACTGATCATCTTGTTGAGTCTCTGAAAATGGCTTTTCTTTTGGAAACAGTGACGACATCTGAGGAAAGTTCACGCACATTAATGCTAAGCAACATATGCTAATTTCCAACACGCAAAAATAAAATCACATACATAGCATGAACTATTTATGTCGCAAAAAATAAAACCTTCAGCAGTCTCCTCCTGAACTGTCACACTGTAACGTTTGGTGAATGTGAAGTAGAAAGTAGAGATTCAGTGTGACTCTAACCCTACAGGGACAGATGTCTTTGTTCTATCATGACTTTCTTTCTGATATGTGGCACAAAGCTGAATCTCATGCTGTTGGATTATAGTGCTACTGTTTTTCAACAGCCTACACATATTGAGAAGTAAAAAAACGAACATTTAAACTGCTAAAGTTTAGCTAAATTGCTATTTACTTGTTATAAAACTGAACTACACTATGATCAATGGCAGACGTGTGTAGTTCCTCGTGTCTGCACTGCATTATGGGCTATTGAGAATACTTCTGGTTGACAAATGGGTGTCTGAGGCTCTTTTATGATACATTTCATCCTGCTTAAACATCGTTGGCAGATTTAAAGTGAAGCCATTTCTCTTCAGTGCAGTTCTACTGTGTCATTGTCATGGACATTGTCGTGTAAAGTATATTGGCCCTTTGTTGTAGATTTAGTATTTTTACAGACAATACGTCCATGAGATCGATTGAGAAAATGTCAGAGTGAAAAAAGAGACGGACAGAGGACAAAGGAGAAGTGGATGTAGAGGAAAGAGAGAGAAAATATAAAAATCTGTAATAATTTGTTCAAAAGGTTCAGTCGGGGAGTTTGGTCCTGGAGTTGTGCAAGCAGGTGAGGGCGCTGAGGGAAAGTGAGGGGTGGCAAAAAAGCAAGCTGCCAGCCTTCTTAAGGATTACCTTGAAATTACCCTGGCATCTGAAGAGAAATCATTTATTCCCACACGGCTTTGAATAAAATCCCAAATCATGAAATGTTTTCTAGAGTCTCGTCTCACCCCACCGGCTCTTTCTCCCCCCGCTCAACCCTCCGCTCCAGTCAAAGGATGACGGGGCAGGATGAGAGCGTCAGGGGCTGAATTCCTGCATGTGAATGCCTTCTGCAAATTAAAATAACCGGACAGAGTTGACCGATCATCTTAAGAAGAAGTTTGCGTATGTGTGTGTACAACTTAACCAGGAGGCAAATATGGATACCAACCCAGTTTAATGTGGAAAGAGAACATCTGATTATGAAATTTAAAAATGTGACCGTTAGGGATGGTATATGAATACAGCAACTGCCATAGTGGTTGTGTAAGAGTGTGTGTTTCCGTGCAGGCAGTTGTCAAACTAGTGAAGCAGGATCATAAGTCATAACCCTTGCACGTCCAAATCGAGACATGTGGTCTTTCTCTTCCCTGACAATTTGAAACAGTATCACCTCATTAAGGGCAATGGTGGTAAAACTGCGTGTGTGGACCGAGAGGAGGAGAAGGGAAGGAAAAGCTGGACGAGACCTAAGGAAAAAGTGACAGTGGGAATCTGTGAAAGTCTGCAAAAGTCCTCTTGACTTTTAAATTAGAATTCTCTACATTCTCTCACATTCTGTGAAAACTCATAAAGCCTTTGAGCGAAAACAAACGTCAGCTGAAAGACCGAACAAGCATGTGTGTGTGTGTCCCAGTCTCCAGAGGAAATGGCTACGATTCTCTATGCATCTCAGACGGCATGACCAAGAGAAGGCAGCCGAAGGGGAATAAAGTACACGGTATTTCTTCCAAAGTACAAGTTTGACAGGGAGAGAGAGTGAGAGAAAGTAGCAGAAAGTATTCAAGGAAGAATGACAGGCTGAAAGCAAAACTGTGGATTGCTGCACAGCTTAGCCATCCGTAGCTGCTGATTCTGGAAGACATGTGATGTGTTGTTTGTGTGGATTAGTTGTGCCTGTTAGGGCCAGGGTATTTCTCTACAGTTCTTAATCAATAGGGAGCCTCTGATTGATGGATTAAGCAAATTCTGGACTCTGGACTTAAGTAAAACTCTGCATTGCCATCCACAAAATGGAAAAAATTATAATGATTCCAAAGTGATTTCAAATTCAAAGGCATAAGAACACACTGAGCCGAGTACTGTTCTGATGTTGTCCTATTCTGAGGTTGAAGATGAAGCCAAAATAAAACCAGCGATCCAAAGCTGACAGCCAGATATTTGTGCCTTGTTGACCTTTTTATGTGAAATCTATAACACACTGTAGAAAACGAAAAGATGAACAGCAATTCTCTTATCGCTGTGTAAAATAGCAGATGTCCTGCAGTTATATAAATATTAGCTCAAAAAATATTTGAGCAGATACATGGACACTCTCACTCGCCCTCACTCGACCACAAAAACCTGAAAAATGTTATTTCAATGATAAAAAGTGTTTTATATTTCTCTGTCTGGATGTGGATCAATAGTGATTGATATCATGTATATTGGCGGTTGCGGGCATTTTTTTGATGAAAAGCTTAATACCTACATGAGTAGGATTCATAATGTTGGAGTTACTGCAACTAAATATGTTTACATCTCCATCAAATGTTGCCAAATCACTTATGGTAAATTTAGACAATGGTTAAGTTAGTTTGCAGTTGCAGGATGTGGGTTTGACTTAATTTATACGAGT